>NC_048302.1:34043584-34324379 GCF_013100865.1 Trachemys scripta elegans | reverse complement strand
CCGGCTTCGGGCAGCCCCCTTGCCTCCGGACTCTGCGCCGCTGAAGCAGAGCAGCTGGAGCCCGGGAGGGGAAGTGCCCGGCCGGTGGCTCGGGGTCCGGAGGCAAGGGGGCTGCCCGAAGCCGGAGCGCTCGGGCAGCTCGGCTGTTAAACAGAGCCGAACAGTCAGGGGAGGAGCAGAGCAGCTGGAGCCCGGTAGGGGAAGTGCCCGGCCAGTATTTTTCCTGGACATGTTCGGCTTTTTGGTAATTCCCCCCGGACGGGGGTTTGATTACCAAAAAGCCGGACATGTCCGGGAAAAAATGGAGGTATGGTAACCCTAGTCTGGACAGGGTGCTGTGATGTTCTTATTGCTAGGCACAGCCAGTTGGAACTGGGCTGAGATTAAACCAGAGCTTTTACAAGCACTTGTACAATCCCTGAAACCACACACACAATTCAGTGTAGCTGCAGCTTGGCCCCACTGCATCTCCTTCTCCCTGTGCACAGCAAGAGTTGCCTGCAGGCGGCGGGAACTTACATGTGATAATCCCTCTCTCTCTGACAGTGTAACAGAGCAGGCCTTCCTGGAGCACCCTCTCATGGCTCAAGGTGACCCCACAATCATCCCATCCTGTTTCCCCTTCGTTAGGTTCCTCAAACTCCATCTTTGCAGCTCAGTTCAATTATGTCCTTACTGTGGGCTAATTTATTAACATAAATGTTTCCAAAATAACACAAAGTCAAAAAATATATTCCATCACCATAATGCAAAACCCAGGTTCTTCTTCAGCTTCCCTCTTCTATGGTGAATTCCCAGTTTCTCCTTTAAAGCCCAGACAAAAAGATCAAAATAAACATGTATTTAATGAGAATGCAATGTAACCAAGGCCCACCCGCCCTTGGCTTATGCCCTGACTCCCTCCTGGGTTCTTCCCACTACCCTGTTCCTTGTCCATAACATTGGCTCACAGGAAGTGCTTTTTGTAACTTCACAACTGGAACATAAGAGGTAGTGATGGCAGCCACCAACAGAGTGAGAAACATCGAGGCAGTTAACGAGGCAAAAGAAAGGAGAGAATAGGTTGTAAAGAGTCTAGACTCTCTTTTTGACATTTATGAACCACAGATATCACCAACAGTAGGGTTACCATACGTCCGGTTTTTCCCAGACATGTCCTGCTTTTCGGCAATCAAACCCCCGTCCGGGGGGAACTGCCGAAAAGCCAAACATGTCCGGGAAAATGCCGGCCGGGCACTTCCCCTCCCGCTGCTGTTCTGCTTCGCTCCTCCCCTCTCAGACTTTAAGATCCGAGCTGCCTGAGCCAGCGCTACTGGCTTTGGGCAGCCCCCCCTGCCTCCGGACCCTGAGCTGCCGGCCAGGCACTTCCCTTCCCGGGCTCCAGCTGAGCTGCTCCGCTCCTCCCCTCTCAGACTTTAAGAGCCGAGCTGCCCGAGCCAGCGCTACCGGCTTCAGGCAGCCCCCCCTGCCTCCGGACCCCGAGCCGCCAGCCAGGCACTTCTCCTCCCCAGCTCCAGCTGCTCTGCTCCGGGAGCCGGGCTGCCCGAGCGCTACCGACTTCGGGCAGTCCCCGTGCCTCCGGACCCTGCGCCGCCGGAGCTCGGGAGGGGAAGTGCCTGGCTGGGGGCGCAGGGTCCGGAGGCATAGGGACTGCCCAAAGCCCGAGCGCTACCGGCTTCACGGTTTGCCGGGCAGCCTCCAGACCCTGCGCCCCCGGCTGGGCACTTCCTCTCCCGGGCTCCAGCTGCGCTGGGGAAGCGCCGGATGGGGGCGCAGGGTCTGGGGGCTGCCTGGCAAACCGTGAAGCCGGTAGCGCTGGGTCAGCCCTTTCCCCGTGGCTGGGAGTGGGAGGGAGGAGGGGGCGGAGTTAGGGCGGGAAGGGGCGGAGTTGGGGCAGGGCTAGGGATGGGGAAATGGGCGGGGCCAGGGCCCGTGAAGGGTCCTCTTTTTTCATTTATTAGATATGGTAACCCTAACCAATAGTGCATTGCTTATAACTAAGGCTAAGATTCTATCACAGTTATTTTTAGTAAAAGTCACAAACAGGTCACGGTCAATAAACAAAAATTCACGGAGCCCGTGACCTGTCCGGTTCTTTACTAAAAATAACCAGGGGGGTGGGCGGTGGCAGGGCTAGGTAGGGCTGTGCATTCGGCAAAGTCTGTGGCAAAAGAAGAGAAGCCCCGTAGTGTAATGGTTATCACGGTCACCTAACATGTGAAAGCCCCGTAGTGTAGTGATTATCACGTTTACCTAACACACAAAACGTCCCCAGTTCGAAACTGGGCGGAAACAGGTCACTGTTCCTTTTTCTGACTCCCCACCTGCATTTTTAGTCTTAGAACAGACCATGCTGTGAAATTTTACTTTGAATTATATCAATTATGAGTTAAATAATACGGAAGCTCTCTCTAAGTTATAGTCCCAGGTTCCTTACCCTTTCAGCTGCTCTGATAAATTAACATTTTTGTTAGGGGTGGGGGGAAATTTTCATGAAGCCTTTTATAGGGACTAAATGCTATCTAGGACTCTGAAATAATCTTAACGTGGCCCATAAAGTGCAATCCTTCGTCATTCCACAAGTTGAACTGCTCTTTACTACTGTCCAGGCTTCATGACCCATGGGAGCAAGGGGCAGGCTGGGGTAGGTGCGACCGCGCGGTAATGCCGGCTGGAGGAGAGGCCTGAGGCAGAAGCCTCCAGCTCGCATGATATTCCACGTAGGACTGAATCTCCATGAGATGAAACTTAAAGAAGAGAATGACCTGGAGTCACTCCCATTCGGTACTCTAAGAGGAGGATAGCCAAGTCTGTCCAAGCACTCCTGATCAACCTCACTGAGGTCTACCAGCTGAGTGGGACCGCGGCTGGCAGGAGCCAGCAGATGGAGCCCCAGACCAGCAGCGGGCTGAGCCACTCAGTCCGCTGCCAGTCTGGGGCTCCATCCGCCGGTCCCGCTCAGCCCGCTGCCTGCCTGGGGTTCCAATCATCCAGGCAGGCAGCGGGCTGAGCGGGTCCGGCGGATGGGATCCCAGAAAAAAGGCGTGAAACGATTGTCTGCTGTTGCTTTCACGGAAGGGCGGGGAGGCGGGAGGGGGCTGACGACACGTACCCAAAACCACCTGTGACACAGTTTTTGCCCCATCAGGCATTGGGAGCTTAACCCAGAATTCTAATGGGCAGCAGAGACTGCGTGAACTGTGGGATAGCTACCCACAGTGCACCGCTCTGTAAGTCAATGCTAGCTGCGGTAGTGAGGATGCACTCCGCCGACTTAATGCGCTTAGTGTGGACATACCCAATAGACCGTATAAAATCCAATTCTAAAAAATTGACTTCTATAAAATCAACCTAATTTCATAGTGTAGACATACCCTGAGACTCTAGACAACGCTGGACAAGAGATTCCACATCCGGGGATGGCCTACAACAAGGGAAGGCAGAGGCAGCAGAGAGCAGATGGATCACACTTTGCAGAACAAGACTGCTGACAGCCTGCAGTTCACCAGGAACAACTCTCAGCACTAGCCTTTTGCAAATGAGCACTGGAGATAACTACTGTGAGGAAGGTTAAGGAGCTAACTAAAGGTTTGGGGGAGGGGGGAGGGGGAGTGGAAGAGCGGCAAAATAAATAAGGGTCAATTTATCCTGTCTAGACATCTTAATAAAAGGTGGGGTTGTCAAAAAATGAACAAAGATAGTAAAGGCAAAGATTACATAGATAAAAACAATTAGGTAGAGAAAAAGCAGTGAGAGTTAAATGAAAAAAATAAATAATAAACCCCCCAAATATGTTTTTGACATTTTAGATTGTAAACTCTTCAGGGCACGGACTGTCTCTTCTTATGTATTTTTAGAGCACATAGCACTGATTACTACATGATATTACAGTACCAGGCTGTCAAGAGGTTGTGAATGGGAGGGAGATGGGCTGTGATCCAATTTATGCAAGAGAATGTGGTGCACACTCCAAAAGGTTTCAGCACCCTGAGTAGAGGATTTAGGTCTTTTCCTGCTCTAATGTTTAGAATTTTTGATGCCAGGAGAGACACAAGAGGGTAGCGCACATTCTCCAGCTGACTTTTGAGCAAGCAGGGCTTAAGACTAGCGCTGCGAGTTCACTGCCATTTAAATTATTTACATACCCCATAAAAACAGTTCTAATTCAAGCAGAGGTCAGAGTTTGTATTTGTCTCATGCCAAAAACATGTCCTTCAACAGAGTATCGTGACTGCAACCAAGAAATGGTGGTATCCAATTTTGAAGGAAGGAACACAAAGTACATGACCTGGCTCTCCTAAAGAGAGGAAACATTTTGTTTTACTGTAGAGAGAGTTCCCTAACTATAGCAGAAAATGATCAGTCACTGCCTTCTGTATGCAGCATTTCATAGATCTTAAAAGAAGAAACCCCTCTGCAGACATCAATCAAAAGATTGGATATTATAGATCCTTTTCAATAAAACTTTGGTTACCTCCTACATAGTGTGATTTTCCTAAAAATATTTCTTCATAGGAGGCATGCACTGTGAGCCTGCTGCACAAGGACAACAGCATATACCGCAACTCTGCCACAAATGGTTTGTAGGAGGGGAGTGGGAGAGTAGGCAGATGCACAATAAGACAAAAAGAACAGAACACCAGAGAAAAATGTGTCTTTTCTGAAACATATTTGTCATCATTAACTCCATAACTCAGGAGCCAGATGCATCTCTGGGATAATTTAATTGGCTTCAATAGGTTTTTACCTGGCTCCAAGATTTGGCGATTTGGCTCCAAGAGTTCACATTGTACAATGTTCTGTGTATTTTTTGCATGCACTGTGTGTTTTAGAGATCCTAGATGTGTCATGGGATCCACTGGTTGTCTGGGTACTTAATTATAGCTAGAGTTCCCCCTTGCCTGGTTTAAAACTCAAGGACCAATAATTAGCCTCCTGGCTTGATCCCCTGATTATCAACATTGGCATAGCACCAGACATATTAGTGGGGGAAGATTTTGGATCCATCAAAGATTCCTCTGCCTCTCCAGCAATCATGGAGATGGGTGTGAGGAAGGATCTAGAGGCCAAGTAGACTCATGGGGAAGACGAAGCGTGGCTGAAAAATGTTCTAATGGTTATGTGAGGGACGAGGCAGGGGACGATGGTGGGAACAGCTTCTGACTCCAGCTACCAACTAGGATGGGGATAGTGCCCCCCCACCCACTGACCTCCTAGCATCCAGGAAGAGAGATAGAGCCAAAAAGCAGGTTTAGGTGAAAACAACTAATAACTGTCAGGGGTGTGGCTTAAAAAAGGACTGGCAACCTTTCAGAAAAAAGGTAAAATGTAATTCTGCATGAAATTTAGAGTTGTTCTCAAATACAGTGCAGTATACATCTTACACATACAGTTAACTAAGGGCTCATCTACACTTTCTGGAGAATCGACGCTGCGGTGATCGATGGATCGGTGGTCAATTGAGCGGGTCTAGTGAAAACTCGCTAAATCGACCGCCAATCACTCTCCCATCGACTCCTGTACTCCACCTGATTGAGAAGAGTAAGGGGAGTCAACGGGAGAGTGTCTCCCATCGACGTCATGTAGTGTGGAACTCGTGGTAAGTAGATCTAAGCTACGTCGACTTGAGGTACGCTATTCACGTAACTCAAATTGCGTAGCTTAGATTGAATTTTCCCTTTGGTGTACACATGATCTAACTGTGCTATTATTCTACGAGGCCTAAGTGTCAGACATACATTATTCCCACTTTTGATCAAGAAACACTTATATGGTACTTCTGTGGACTCTGCCATTTTGGAGACGAATGTGCACAGGCACAATCAAGACAGAACCAAATACATTTGATGGTGGGGGTGGGGGAGGGAGAAGTGTTAAATAAGAAATCCAGCATAACGAGTGCACAGCACTTTAATGAAACCAAAGGCTCCTAGATACTGACAATGTATTTAACTCAGCTATTTAAAGCAATTCTGATTAACTGTATACATCAATACATTTAGTAACTCAAATGGCCACTAGCTTTCACAGACAAATTCAAACTAATTCTAATGAAAAGTATAAAAATGTGTCTAAATTTGGACTCTCAAGCCCATCATGCTATATTTGTTTACTGCCTCCTTTCCATCTTCTCCTCACACTGTTTAACCCAAACTCTTACAAAACTAATAAATAAATGTATTTGTTAGTTACAAAACAGTTGTGCCATCTTTTAAAAGTACAGTAACTCTGCGAGAGAATTAGCAAGCATATTGTCCTGTAAAAACTTCATTTTATTGTTTGATGTTTTATGGAAGAGCAAAATTTAAAAGTAGAAAACAAGGCTCACTCTCTCACTGTCGCATTACTGAACATATGACTACATAAAATGTTCCTGAAAGCTCTAGGCCAATCACTGAACATGTACTGAAAAGATTAAATGTGAAACTATATTCCAGCATTTTTTCAGTATTTTAATCAAATCCATGTTATTAATTGAATAGAAACAATAGAGAACATGAAATGGAAAAACTCATTGCCTAAAGGAAAACTATATGTCACAATCTTTAACAGAAATTAGGTTGTCTTACCTTCTCTTCCTCCTTCTCTGAGATACAACCAAGGGTACAATTCATGGTACTAATCTACAATAGTCAGCATTAAAAGGTCATAATTGGCCACAGTGGTATCTGAAACTCCACAAGTTCCCTTTGTACAGTGCTGTAAATGTGTCGTGCCTTGGTGAATGTTCACTTTAATATCAGTCACAGATATATCTCTTGTACACCAGAGCACAGTCATTTTAATAGTAACAATTACAAAACAAAATACTTCATCATCATCTCACAAACAAATATTAACTAATCAGTCCTCCCAATTACTTCTCTTTTCATAGATGGCACAACTGAGATAGTGATTTCATGATTTCCCCCCAGCCAATGATAGCATGAGTGTCACCAGCAGAGTTATATAATTCAGGAATAGAGAGCGGGACGAGATGGCAGTTAGACTCAAACCATAAACATGCTCAAAATCAACCTTGCTTAGCATTCGAACTGTCCCTGACAGAGAAATTATTTCCATACCTGTCCTACAATCTAAGCACTAAGGGTGAGAGTTAGGGTATGTCTATACTATGGGGACTATACTGGTATACCTTCGGCACTGTAATTATGGCAGTATAACCCCATCACATAGATGCAGCCTACACCAACAAAAAGAGTTTTTCCATTGGTGTAGGAACATCACATCCCTGAGTGACAGTAGCTAGGCTGATGGAAACATTCTTCTGACAACATAGCTGCATCTGCACTGGGGATTAAGTTGGCCTAGCTATGTCGGTCATGGATGTGGATTTTTCACATCCCTGACCAACCTAGCTAAGTCAACCTAATATTTAAGTGTATACTAGGCCTTACAAAAGCAGTTCAGTGACTTAGAAGCACAAGTTCAGGACCTGCATTCGTAAGTCACTTAAGTGCATTTGAAAATCCCACCCCAAATGTGGAGTAAAGACCTCTGAAAGCATAGCAAAGGGACAATATACTAATCATTTTTCTCCAGGTGCACACAACTGTAGGTTTATACCACTGACAATAGTACACATTTTGCAATTTTCTTACTGCAACAAAGTTGCATTGCCTATAAATGTAGCTTTAACTAGGCTTTTTCTTTGTTTTCATATCAATGAAAATACTGAATTATATTTTAACTTAATCAACTACGGCCTGGTCTACACTAGGGGGAGGGGGGATCGATCTAAGATTCGCAACTTCAGCTACGAGAATAGCGTAGCTGAAGTCAACGTATCTTAGATCGACTTAGAATTACTTTATCGATCCCGCGCCGCGAGGATGCGAAGTGCCACAGCTCCCCCGTCAACTTTGCTTCCGCCTCTCACCAAGCTGGAGTTCAGCAGTTGACGGGAGAGCGATCGGGGATCGATTTATCACATCTACACTACACGTGATAAATCGATCCCCGATAGATCGATTGCCACCCACCGATTCGGCGGGTAGTGTAGACATACCCTAAGACTTCATCCAAATTCAATGGGAGTCTTTCTATTGCTTTCAATGGGCTTTGGATCAGGACCACTACCATTTAGTTAAAAACTTAAATGTGCCTTCTCATCCCCTTTGTGCATGCCTGTTTTCCACAGGTCCTTTCAACCACACTCACTGCTACTGCTTTTAGAACATCGGAAGCAGGAGCCAGTCACACTGTTACCTCCCAGGGACTGGCTAGACAGCAAACCAAGAGCATGAACCTAGTGGGGAGGAGTATTTTCAATTTTCCTGCCTAAATAATGAGAAGTATTTGAGGGTTCGGGTGGCTATGTAAATGCCATCTGTGTCTATAAACTATCTGCAGAAGTTGTTGTATTCTGCGTGGTTGTAGCCATGTTAGTCCCAAGATATTAGAGAGACCAGGTGGGTGAGGTAATATTTCTACTGGTGAGAGAGACAAGCTTTTGAGCTACATTGAGCTCCTGAAGAAGAGCTCTGTGTAGCTCAAAAGCTTCTCTTTCTCACCAACAGAAGTTGGTCCAGTAAAAGATACTACCTCACCCACCTTGTCTCTGCAAAAATTGGTTGTGAATTTTTGCATCCTAGCTGGATGCCCCATTAACTTTGTCAGGCCTGCTGAAACCGAGTGTATTTCAATTTCAAGTATAACTAGTTGGAGAAGATCACGAGAGGCAAGTGAAGCTGAAAGTAATTTCTATGTATCTCGCCTGTTTCCCTGACTGCCTCAACCAATCTCTTGTGATTAAAAAGAAACCATTTTATTTGATTTCCCAGAGAAAGGGGGCTGCATTTCAATGGAACTGTCTGATCCAGCTGGAAAAGTCAGAATAAATTTTTTCCTAACCCCTGTGTTTGTCTGACTAACCTGGATTTGTGTGGCCCAGTACTCAATTACCTTCACAAATTCCTCTAGCTATAGTATTTTGGCTCAGACTACAGTCACTATAGTATAACCCAATTTAGCATGAAATATTTATTTTTCTGAAGCCAGAGCTCTGTTACCTCATAGCTGAGCCCTGCAGAGTCAGACAAACCAGGAAATTCAGACATATGGTCACAAACCTGAAACTGACCTATGCTTTTACAGCAAGATCACATCAGGGGAAAACTGGATTCATTCAAATGGGAACCAAGTCAAACTTCAGAAGCTGGGAGTCCATGTGACCCAGATCTCATAAAAAGATTTTTGAAACCCTTTCAGTTTGAACTTGAAAGAATTCACATAGGCAGCAGGTTGTGCATATAAAAACGTGCATGCATTTTTGCACATGACCTACTCACGTCATTCAGGTGAGTCCATTGAAACCCTGAATTAAATGTTTATTGGTACATATGTATGCAAATCAGGATGTGTGCGCACACAACTCATGCAGACACTTTTTCAAATTTGGCCCTAAACATAATGCACACCAATGTGATTATTCCCAAATAAAGGAATAACGACACAAAATAACTAGTAATTTTCTATAGTTTACGATGTGTAAAAATGCAGAGTGCAAATATATGTGGCATCTTTTATTTAGTCTGTGATCTCTATACATATGTTAACTGTAACATTAGCCACAGTAATCTGGATAACACTGGAGATTATGATGGGGTGGATTTTACCCTCCCAACTGCTCCACAGTCCACTCATATAGAGTCTGAGTATTTGAGCTTTCTGTAGTTGGTCTGGATGTCACCCTCAGAGACTACACACAATTGCCCATCAGTTCTCACTAACTCTTATCTTGTAGGTATGACTCAAACTACTGAGAGCAGTTCCAAACATACCAGCAACTCTGTGCCTTCAGCAGCCAAATTTACAGTCTGTTGTATCAGAAGCTTCTTTACAAGTCCAGGATGGCTAGAACAGCCTGATCTAAAGCCAGCAGTACATCTAAATCTTTTCTGTTTAGTGCAAGCAAAGCTGTATGAAACAGAGATTAAATGCTGTTCTGCAATACTTTGCAGGATATCTATAGCCAAAGCCTGCCTTAGCATTTTTGGGATTGCTTTCAAAGCAAGTTTTTGCCATTGCTCACCACAACCCCAGCTATATCAGATTCCTGTTCATATAGGTCTTAGGAGAAAGGGCTGTGCTAAGGATTCTCAGGAGAGTTATCAAGAGGATTCTCTGAGATATGCCCCCAAACTTAACCACATAGTTACACATACACACTACGTGGGTTGATGGGTGAGTAGGGTAGGTAGAAGTGCCCAGCTGCTTGTTTCATCCAAATGGAGGTATTTGCATGTATCAGCTTAAATTTTCATAATCAAATGGGACTAGAAACTTACTTTAAAAAAGAAGAAAGCTCAGACTGCGTAACATTTTTATTTCCCCAAAATCACAAGGACCTGTGGTCATGGGCTTCATAGGGCCCAAAGACTGAATCTGCCTATAGAAAGACTAGATCTACTACATAGAATTAATTTGCAATTCCTTACACTAAACATAGATAGCTGGACTGTGCCTTCAATGCACATCATTTTATTGGGGACAACAGTAGGTGGATGGAGTGGCCTTGTTACAGGGAATCCCAGGTTGACATATGTCTGACTCAGCAGAACTGTGTTCCTGGGGTTCTCATGAAGTTCACACAAGAGCTGAAGCTCCGCCACCCTTTGAAATGCAGCACGTTGCCCTTTGTAATAATCAAGCTCTGCTGGGTAGGCGTGGCCTCATCCTGGCCTATCCCGTAGGGAGGCTAGCACCACGGACAGAGCTAGCATGGTGTAGTGGCTCCTGTGTGGGGTGGACAGAAAGAGAGAGACAGTCCTGGGAAACCCTTCCCTCCACTTTGTGCAACCACAAAGGGCCAACCACAATGGAGCCCATAAAACACAATCCCATCAAATAAAAATTTATGAAAGTTGTTGGTGTGCTGAGACTACTACATATCATGCTGACCAATATTATCTCACTGTTTCCTTGTACTCCCTGGGTCTCCGTGTCTCTCGGTTGTTTCTTGTCTTAGATTGCAAACGCTTTGGGACAGAGACTGTCTTTTTGTTCTGTGTTTGTACAGCATCTACCACAATGGGGTCCTGGTCCAGGATTGGGGCCCCTAAACTCTACACTAATATTATATATAATCAGTTAAACATCACAAATAGAAAACTGAAAAATGCTTCAGAAAGTTGAAATGCAGCATAACTGACCCTTTAGGGGGATAAAATTCTGACCTTAGTTGACTTTGTGTGAATTCAGCAGACTGCATTTATCAGCGAAGAATTTGGCCCTGCTATAGCGGAACCTGCATTAATAAGGGATGGCACACAATGCTGTTCTACCCAAAGAACACTAGAAATCTGACCATCCATATCATTCACTGCTCAAACACTGTGTGAATAGCAAGGATCAAGGAGAATAAGAATAGTCTTTGGAATTTTTATCAATAGAAATTAATATTGGAACATGGAAATTAAAGATGAACTTGACCTGAAATCCCAAATCCAAACCTCCGGAAAATTTAATTGTTTAGAATCTATATCTGAATATTGTGTCATGAGCCCATCTCCACTGGAAATGTGATTTCGGATAAACTGGACAAACACAGTGTATTTCCTCTGATATGCGTCCATAGAAATGAATGGAGAATGATAGCCCTCTGCTGGGCAAGCCCTGCTAAATCAGTAAAGGAAACAGTTTCTGAGGAGTACATTGGTGGCAGTAAAGGCTTTTTCAGTTACAAGTTATACAGCTACTTCTGTTTGCAGTATTACTGCACTTTAAGTATAATCTTTAGGGGCAGATTATAACAAGGCTAAAGTATGGTGTGATTGTTGATGGAAATGCTGTACTCAAAGTAGCCCAAGTGTGTGAAAGGGTTTGTTCCATCCAGGATCCCATTGGTAAATTTACACACCTAGTCACAACCCACATGAAAAACTTTAAAAGAGGTCTGAGAGATCTTATCAGCAGGATGGTTTGTAAATTAATATGATAGTAATGTCTAGTGAGGAGTTGTGTATTGTCTACACTAGCTTTTACACCTTTGTTAGCTACAACACGACTAAAAATACAAGTGCTGACATAATCCTAGGTAGAAGCACTGCCTGAACACAAGATAAAGTTACTCTCACAAATGATTATACAGCTTTGGTGTGCACAAATTTTCAAACACATCCATTACATTGTTGTTGTTGTTGTTAAAGAAAGATGGCTTTGGATAAAAGCAATTGCATATGTTGACTTGATTGTACAGTTATTTCATGGAACACTTGCAAAAAATACAATCTGAGTGCCCTGCCCACATGAAGAATTACATTTAAATGACCTACAATATCAAGGCTAAAATTGTGTGCACTGGCGTTTTAGCTATTACCCTTTTGAAAACAGGAAAGACTATACTGGAGCTATACTCTAGTGGGGGCAGGTGGATATTACCCTATCCCAGCATCCATTTCATGAGCTATCTAGTTCTGACAGAGACCACCTCTGCTAGCAGTCAGGAGGCTTGGGATGAGCTTGCGTAATGGGAATACCACCAACATCCTGCCACAAGCCAGAAAGTTTAGAGTGGCATGGACGACTGGAGAAACTGCCCTGTAGCACCCAGAGGTACCTGAGGTAGTGGAAATAGAGAAAATTCCTTCCTCTTTCCAGCACCCAGAGGTAGACAGGCATGTTGGATGTAAGGACAGCTCCCTATCATTCCCAGCAACTGAACAGGGGTGTCTAAGGGTAGGCCTTGGGCAGTGTTGTTCTTGGACTTTGCTAGAGGGGACTCACTTCTTTCTTTTTTTTTGTAAACAATCTTTGGCTAGTAGACTAGGTCCTCTGGTTAGTAGATGCCTGGTCATATTTTCAAGCCTTCAGTAACCTTTATAAACTAGTCTGTGAAATATTGGTTTTAAAGACAAAGTCACTTTTGAGTCACATAAAGACACAAATACATCAGGAACCACAGAAGGTCTGATTTATTGCATTCCTGTATATATAAAGTGCACTGAGGTTCTATTTTTAAAAATTTGTCTTTGGCCTAGTGTTTGCTAAATTCCAGACCACAGCAATTTTTAAAAACAGCTGAGTTCCAATTCCTTGTATATTGGATTTTACAATAAAAGATTGCTTATAGACAATTAAAAGGCAAATGGGAACAGTGCTGGTACACACACTAATGAATTTCCAATACTTGTGTGGATTTCAAAGACTGTGGAATATTATTTGTATCTGGATTCTGCTGCCTGCTGATGAGTAGAATTCTTAATTATCTCAGCAGTTTTACAACATTCAGTGATTTAAGAGATCACTTTTGGTTTTAAGAAGTTAATTTTAGATTATTTTGAATGATCTTTGTCAAGAAATAGCTTGGCTTCTTGTCAAAGGGACTTTTTTGATCAATTCCAGAGTACTACATTGGAAGCAGGACTGCAGCCCTGAGTACATTATTTTCATATAGAGACAGATCAAAATGACTTGGACAATGACAATGGGCTCCTGCATCAGCATGCTGGTCAAATACTGTGTTTACATCAGACTGGAGTGATTGGTCTTATTTTGGGTCTGTACTTAAGACAAAAATATTGTAAACAGCTTTCTAGATCTGAGGCTACAGCATTTGATGTAATAAGCAAGATAAAGAGGTGTTAGGGAAGGGGTGGTAATGGGGAGGCACAGTATTCTCTGTTAAGATGGAACCTGCCCTGCTCACTTTGGCTCTGCTATAGGAAGCAATAGAGCATGCATGCATATACACTACACCAGCGGTTCTCAAACTATGGGTCAAGGACCCCAGAGTGGGTTGCGACTCATTTTAATGGGGTCACCAGGGCTAGCATTAGACTTGCTGGGGCCTGGAGCTGAAGCTCAAGGGCTTCAGCCCTGGGCAGTGGGTCTCGGGTTTTGGCTTCAGCGCCGGGCAATGGGGCTCAGGTTACAGGTCCCCTGCCTGGGGCTGAATTCCTTGGGCTTCTGCTTTGGCCCCCCACTTGGGGCTCGGGCAGGCTCAGGCTTCAGTTCCCCACCTTGGGGTCGTGGAATAATTTTTGTTGTTAGAAAAGGGTAGCGGTGCAATGAAGTTTGAGAACCTCTGCACTACACATTCAAATCACCATCAGCAGCAAAGTGTGCTCCCCAGCACCACGAGGAGTGCCTGACAGATCCAAATATATATAAATCACCACGGTCTTGATCCCGAAAAGGAGATGAGCACTCTCAGATTTCATTAATTTCAGGTGGGAGCTGAGGGTACTCAATAGGTCCTGGCAGGCATCTAGGAGGGCTGGGCCCTAATTCATTGCTAAAATGAAAATACTAGTAAGGCTTCATTAATTACCATCTTTAGTTAACGAACAGGGATTTACTGAGGGGAATAATTTGAGAAAGACAGCCTGGGAAATAACCAATCTTGCAACGACAACAAAAAGTGGCACCATCTGAACCACTCTCCAAAGCAACCTCTTGTTATTATGGAGATTTGAAAGTGCACTGCAGAGATCATTACAAAAGAAATGTAGCTTTTCAAAAGGATACTCCATTTGACAAGTCTGAAATAATTGGAAACCTTATTGCAATTCAGCTGAGTTCTCCAACTGTTCCCCCTTGACTGTCACTATATGTTCAGAGATTTCACATTTCACCAAGTCATTAGTGTTAAAAATGATCAACCAAGAGTACACGAACACTCTCCCTCCTCCCCACTTCTCTTCTGAACGTCAGAGCAGGCTGCTGCTCCTTTTCCAGAAGCTCTAAACACACGTGCCCACGGAACTGAATCACATGAACCATGGAAGTCTACCATCAGTGGAATCTGTTATCCCCTAACTGTGGAAATGGAATCCCCTTTAATTCTAAACAAACACAGAGCAGACAACATATGATTTTATGTTTATAGCTGAACTATACCACTTACAAGTGACCCAAGACTACAAAAGGACTTGAAATAACTCAATGGCAGATTTCAATGAATCTGTCCCCCACCCCAGCCCAGCTGCCAGGCTCGTGATTTTATTCCCCACCCCCATTGTGTTTCCTGAGTCTGTTCTAGATATGCCAGCATGGGGCTGGGTGAAGAGACGGGCAGATTTACTCCCATGGGTGGAAGTGACTTTAGGGAATGTATCTCAAACTTCAGTGTGTGTTTGTGGGGAGAAATAGGGAAATGGTGAATGGAAGTGTCCTGTTAAAAAGGAGATTATAAATTGTAAAGTATCCAAGGGCCATGATAAGGATACAGTTCCTGATTTCTCAGAGAACTCAAATTATCATCACACCACAGCTCTCCGTGAAAACAAAGTGAGTTCATACTCGACAAAATGTGGCACTGGAACAGGAACAGCATCTCAACTAGGTCCTGCGAGGGTGGGGCACCCATGACTTAGGGACCCCTGCAATGGCACCACTGGCTGGCCAGCTGAATGGAAACTATTATCCTTCCTATCCACAGAGACATCTGTTTTCATTTTGATGATATAAATAGTAGAGCATGTGTATCAAGGGGAGAACTGGCCCCTTGGTATGGAAAAGTCAGCAGTCATTTTGACTTCCCCTTATACCAAAAAGCATAATCTATAATTCTGGAGTTGTATGTTCATTTGCACTGTCTTCCATCATCCTGAATAAACTATGTTTCAATCACTGGTATGGCTCAAACTCATGGTGAACTAAGGTATCAGAATTGTTTAGTTAAAATAAGGGTTATTTTAAAACACTAATATTATAAATATGATGTATATTTCACAGCACATTACAAATACAGACTAGGACACATACCCTTGCCTAAAATGATCACAACTGACAGCTTCAATCCTACAAAGGGCACACAGGTCCACTTTTATGCTGACATGAAGTTCCATTGAAATCGCTAGACTCCTCTATGGGTCCATATGGATCCTCCTATGTGGGCTGATTTGCACGTTATGGGCTTGAGATGAGTCAGTCAAAACAAACGTAAAACAAAATGGCTATCAAATATATATTTCAATACATGTGCCTTACATGAATTACTTTTTCCGTTTAATCAACCAGGAATGAAATAAAATTATGCATTTAGTTATACTAAGTCTATGTTGATTTATAGAATAATTTTGCCATTAAAAGCTAAGAATCATTGAAATATGAAAACTTCTTGTCCAATCTACACCTTGTAGTTCTTTAAAATTTTCACATTTTACCATAAGAAAAGCTACTATTTCACAGTGCGGAAAGAAAGAAGTCAGACTTCTACACTGTACATTTACTTTGCTTTTTACTGTGATAGTTACCATGCCATGATCAAAATACAATTATCTTGGAGAAATATCACACATATATATGGCAATCACCTATGTCTGGTCCTCAATGCTCCTCAGTAGGTAAAGAAAGTTGGGTATGATCAAAACCTACTCCAGTTGAAGTTATGCTAGTCAACTGCATTCCAGGCAGCCGCTGGAACCATCCAGGTAATAAACATGGAAGGACTGAACACAAACAAGGTAGGAAAATACAAGGGATGAAAAAGACACAATCCCTTACTACTAGGATACAAGGCAACCGAGGGGACTTATAGCATAAAACCTAGAGTGTGGGATTTTTCAGGCCCTTTATGGTAGTCTTAGCACTAAAATATATTCTCCAAAAGCATATGGCCTAGTAGGCCAAGGCCTTGTGCAGTTCTGAGTTATATATACATTCTCATCTGAACTTTTACCCCCAAATAAGGGTATTAGCAACAGCCTTAGGCTGGGTCTACACTACCCGCCTGAATCGGCGGGTAGAAATCGACCTCTCGGGGACCGATTTATCGCGTCCCGTTGGGACGCGACAATCGATCCCCGAATCAACGCTCTTACTCCACCAGCGGAGGTGGGAGTAAGCGCCGTCAACGGGAAGCCACAGAGGTCGATTTTGCCGCCGTCCCTACAGCGGGGTAAGTCGGCTGCGATACGTCGAATTCAGCTACGCTATTCGCGTAGCTGAATTTGCGTATCTTAAATTGACCCCCCCTGTAGTGTAGATGTAGCCTAAGTCACTGGCTTCCTACTCCGAACGATGTACTTGTATCTATATCATATCCTGGAGCTTAATTATGTTACACATCTCTTCCAGTGATGAGTACCCAAGAAAGCTCTTCAGATCAGGGCAGTTGTCTTCCTGTGTATTTGTCCAGTGCGTAGCACAACAGAGTACCAATCCTATTTTTTGAACAAATTATAATTCTAAATTTGGTCAAATTTGATTGAAGTAGCCTGATCTTCACATCATTTGGATAATAGAACATACGTACACTGGGTATATTTTCAAGTGCCGTATCACCCTGCCACCTGCCAATATCATACAGTGCTTTGACGGTGAATCTAGTTGGATCGCTTTTTATATTAAGGTCCCATTTCCTCTCAGCTGCAACTGGCTAGACTTGGCCTAGAGTGGTCAGGTACTTCTGACACTGCAACAGGTATTTTCAAGGGAGTCTAGAGAGTCAAGTGACCAAACCTAGTTGAATTTCAACAAGCATTCGGCTGATCCTTTGAAAATCTCAGCCTACGCAGAGAGCAGGTACATGTGCCATGCAACAATAGACCAAGGAGCATGGTAGATTACATGGGGATGTGGTGGATTGTAGTCTTTAAATTAAGACTAGCTATCTTTTTAAAAGATATGTTGGAATTCAAAGAGAAGTTATGGGTTTGAGCCACAAGTTAATGAATGAGGTTCTCTGACCTGTGTTATGCAGAAAGTCAAACTAGATTATAATAATGGCCCCTACTGGTCTTAAAATCTATGACTCAATATTCACTCATGAGTTCTTCAGTAACCCAAAAATAAAAATAGCCAGTTTATTATTCAGAAATCAGGAGAAGGATGTTACATTTTCAGAATCAGACTGAATTTCCATCTCTATTTTGCTCTTTATTAAAGTGGTATTGTAATCACACTCTATTCCAATATAAACTGCTTAAAACACAGCTTCTCTCTCTCTCTCTCACTCACTCACACACATACACACACCCCTTATCCAAACACATTTCTAAAATGGTATGTTTCACTATGTTCATCTTAGGAAGAGGCCCAAACTGATTATGATTTTAAATCTGTACTGTCAAATCTATGCTCATTGTTTCTATTCTCAGGGAAATCACTGTCAAGAAAATTAGTTCCCTTTTTCTTCCATACCATGTCATATGAAATGAGCTATTCTCAAGTTCATGTATCTGTAACCTTTAGCAAAGGAGTGGAGCAGCTAGTCATGTAGATCACAAAATATTTAAAAGTTTAGGTTGCACACTTTCAGCATGGCGCCATATGTAAGGACAGAGGAGTTAATCCTATACCTCCTGTTAGTAATAGTGTTTTTGAACTTCATTCCATTCATGACAGAACAAGGAGCAATGGTCTCAAGTTGCAGTGGGGGAGATCTAGGTTGGATATTAGGAGGGTGGTGAAGCACTGGAATGGGTTACCTATGGAGGTGGTGGAATCTCCTTCCTTTGAGGTTTTTAAGGCCCGGTTTGACAAACCGCTGGCTGGGATGATTTAGTTGGGGTTGGTCCTGCTTTGAGCAGGGGGTTGGACTAGATAACCTCCTGAGGTCCCTTCTAATTGTAATCTTCTATGATTCTATGATTCACATAGGTGCCGACTTCCCTGCTTTCCCCTGGGTGTTCGACCCCCGCTCTGCCCCGTCCCCGTCCCCACTCCGCTCCTTCCATGCAGCCCCGCCCCTGCCCCTTCCCACACCTGCCCCACCCCAATTTCAACCCCTTCCCCGAAGTCCCCACCCCCTCCCTGCCCCTATTCCAACTCCTTCCCCAAATTCCCGCCCCAGCCCCCCCCGCCTCCTCCCCGAGTGTGCCATGTTCCCGCTCCTCGCCCCCGCCCCCGTGGCCAAACGGCTGTTTGGTGGCAGTCGGGGGGAAGCGCTGGGAGGTAGGCAGAGGAGTGGGGACGCGGCGTGCTTGGGGCGGGGGGGGGAGGGGGAGGAGGGGAGTTTGGCTGCCAGTGGGTGCAGGGCACCCACTAATTTTTCCCTGTGGGTGCTCCAGCCCCGGAGCACCCATGGAGTCAGCACCTATGATGATTCATGCTGAAGTTTGACCTGAAGACTATACTTATAATATGGTATTTTCTTTTCAGATTATTGGTGTTTTATTCCTATGGGACTGCTTGCAACAGAAAAGGGAACAAATCTACTTCTTGGCAGCCAGTAAACATTCTTAAAATCAAATCAACTTGTCCTTATCAGAGGCTTTATTCCAAAACAGGCAACACAGTTTAGTCACCACCTCCCTAAGTAATGGCTCATAATTTCAATTGCCTGAAGATTGATTTTTCTGTTGTTTGGGGTTAGGTTTTAAAGGCAACAGAGGTCTGAATAAATTCTATTTTGCTAGGAATTGGAGAATCATTAGGTATTTAAGCAAAACTACTTGCACTTTTCAAAACAATCAAGTAAAATAATAAAATACTTTAGAATTTAGTTCCACCTCTTCCCTGAAAGGATTTGCTAATCCGTTCCTTCTCCCCTTCAGACTTCCAGACGATAGACTGCAAGTACTCTTCTTGCAAGAGTCCGTCTTTATCTTACCAAATGAGAGTGAGCCTCATTTCTGGATAAAATTTAATTAAATTCAGACTAATAGTATTCACTGGATAACATTTATGTTGCGTTTTGATTTTATGATTTAATGCTACGTTTGTGTAATGTTAATAGAAACAGCTCCTTGGAGCTTCAAAAAGTATCACATCATAAAAACAGCACTGCTAAGAACTTAACAAAGGCACTGTTGTGATGCGGCTTGACAGATCCAATACACGCATATTCTGAACTAGATGAAAAAACAAGTCGAGCTTTGACTTTTGATGTTAGTACATTTACATCAACACAAAAGACCAAGTGGGTAAGAGCATGACTTTTTACCATGCAAAACAAGGAGCGATTAGCTGTGTGAACTTTTCAGGATAGACAAAGTTCTAGTCTCAGACCCACCCTGGATCTCTACTGGCTTTAACACTGACTTCCTCAGTGCTCCTTGACAAAGCACTTAACCTCTCGACATCAGTTTCTCCATCTGTAAAATGAGAGTAATACTACTTTTACTACCCCTCATGGTGGGCTTGTGAGGAATAATTTGTGTGTATAATGTGTGTCTGTTATTACTTGAATGGTAAGTAGTATGCATAGGCTCAGTCAGGGACTGGGGCCCCATTGTGATAGGTCCTGTATACATATATAATAAAGTGGTTCCTGCCCCACCAAATTTACAATCTAAGTAGGCTTTAAAAATGAAAAGAGCTATAAATATCACTGTTGCACACACATCACTGTGTCCCTGAGCAAAACTATCATTACTGTCAACAGGAGCCATGCATGGGGATTTGGGGGTATAACAGAGAACAGCACTGTGTGTAATAATCATAGAATCCTAGAGCTGGAAGGGACCTTGAACGGTCATGTAGTCCAGTCCCCTGCACTCAAGGAAAGACTAAGTATTATTCTAGACCATCCCTGACAGGTGTTTGTCTAACTTGCTTTTAAAAATCTCCAGTGATTGAGATTCCACAACCTCCCCAGGCAATTTATTCCAGTGCTTAACTACCCTGACAGTTAGGAAGTTTCTCCTAATGTCCATCCTAACCTCCCCTTGCTGCAATTTAAGCCCCTTGCTTCTTGTCCTATCCTCAAAAGTTAAGGAGAACAATTTTTTCCCTCCTCCTTGTAACAACCTTTTATGTACTTGAAAACTGTTATGTCCCCTCTCAGTCTTCTCTTCTCCAGACTAAACCAACCCAGTTTTTTCAATCTTCCCTTATAGGTCATGTTTTCTAGATCTTTAATCATTTTTTTTTTTTGCTCTTCTCTTGACTTTCTCCAATTTGACCACATCTTTCCTGAAATATGGCATCCAGAACTCCAGTTGAGGCCTAATCAGCACAGAGTAGAGCAAAAAAATTACTTCTTATGTCTTTCAGAGTAGCAGCCGTGTTAGTCTGTATCCACAAAAAGAACAGGAGTACTTGTGGCACCTTTGAGATTTGTTAAATTTGTTAGTCTCTAAGGTGCCACAAGTACTCCTGTTCTTCTTATGTCTTGCTTACAACACTCCTGCTAATACACAGAACAAGGTTTGCCTTTTTTGCAACAGTGTTACACTGTTGACTCATATTTAGCTTGTGATCCACTATGACACCCCCCATCCCCACCCCTTTTTGCAGTACTCCTTCCTAGGCAGTCATTTCCCATTTTGTATGTGTGCAACTGATTGTTCCTTCCTAAGTGGAGTATTTTGCATTTGTCCTTAATGACTACTATAGCTACTGCATTGTACCCATGTACAGATTTAGATCAGATATTTGTGACTTTAAA
This sequence comes from Trachemys scripta elegans, assembly GCF_013100865.1. NCBI lineage: Eukaryota > Metazoa > Chordata > Testudines > Emydidae > Trachemys > Trachemys scripta. The sequence continues at coordinate 34,303,102 of NC_048302.1, read as the reverse complement.
GTGAGCAAAGATTCTTATCACAAAGGTAACAAAGGATTGAGCCAGTTATCTTTTAGTGCAAGTTCATACGCACACACACACAGAATCAAACCTTCAGATATAAACAGGCAGTAACTATTGTAATCTCTGGGAGCTGTGCACGCATGTCTGGGTCCCATATGTCCACAGGAAGAGCTGTCCATGAAATATTTATTGTGATATGTCAAGCTTCTCCCTACCTCAGTTTTGATGTCAGCGTCCCATCCTCCATGAACATTGACTTTTACTGGCCCAGATCTCTTGAATGTTCATGTAAAACCACATTCCGGAGGGGCACAGCACAGTAAATGAATTCAAGTGAATATTCACAATGCGTATTTGCAGCATTGAATCAGTTCTACTCTTTATCCATTTTAAACTAATCTACTTAAGGCATCTTTAGGGTGTCCATTTCCATAGTGCCTAGTTGCCACTTATACTAGTTAAAATGTATCTACCACTGTTTGCATTCATCCTGAAAGGACAATTATGGGGAATTTCTTACTAGAGCTGATCAGGAATTTTTGGTAAAACACTTTTTCATTGAAAAATACTGATATGGTGAAATTTTTCCTGGGAACATAACAATTTCAACAATATTTTCATCTGGAATTTTTCAGCAAGTTCAGGATAAAATTTCTGGTCAACATGAGAAAAAAAAAAAACAATCCCAGAATAGCCCAGTGATTAGGGCATTCAACTGTGACGCGGAAGACCAACGTACAAGTGTCCAGGGACTTGAACCTGGTTCTCCCACATCCCAAGTAATCCTTCTAATCACCAGGCTAATGGTTATTCTTCAATGTCAGAAATTTGAGTAGTGAACATACTATGGTCCTTGACTACTACAAGTAACAATCTAACTTCAGGACTGCACTGTAGAGTTTCAGAATATTTCTCTTATTCTATTTAAAAAGTGAATTTCTTTAGTGTTTTATTCAGTGCACATTTCTTTAACTTGCCCAATAATTGTCAGACTATAATTTCCAAGCTAAATTTGCCAGCACCATCCTGTAGTGATGAACTAGGTTACTATTAGCAAAAACAATGAGGAGTCCTTGTGGCACCTTTGAGACTAACAAATTCATTTGGGCATAAGTGGGCTCTAGCCCACGAAAGCTTATGCCCAAATAAATGTGTTAGTCTCTAAGGTGCCACAAGGACTTTTTTTTTTTTTTTTTTTTTTTTTTTTTTTGCTGATACAGACTAACACGGCTACCACTCTGAAATAAGTTACTATTGTCTAATAATGCTGTTCTTCCCAGCCACCACGAGAGGGCACTCCTGCTACAGATATGATTACTAACCACACCTCAACTAAAATACTTGTCTGGTTCAGTTCAGGGATAAAGTACATCTTGTAATCGTTCAGAAAACAAACAATTGTTACATGAACATATTATGGAAAACTAATGTAATGGCCTCAGCTAGAACTGAGCTCTTTAGAGGTATTTTCTCCAAATGTTCAACCTCTATATAAGTCAACAATAGTATTGTTGCTACTGTAGCCGACCATGTTGGTCCTAGAATATTAGAGAGAAAAGGTGAGTGAGGTAATCGCTTTTATTGGACCAACCAATGTATGCTCATTTGAGAAAATATGAGACACAAAAATGCCATATCACCCATGGGCAAACACTTTTCACAAAACAATCACTATACCTGACCTCTCTGCCCTCATCCTCAAAAGGAAACCTGCACAACACGTTCAAAAGATGAGCCTGGGTGCTTAAATTAATAACTTTGCTAAACACTAAAAATTGTGGTCTCAATAAAACATTGGATTTATGGCTTATTACAACAATTTGTAACCCACTGACCCCAACCCCTTATTTTGTCCTATGACTGCAGGGGAGTTAATAAGCTACTTCACCTCAAATGGTCTCTTAGAATGTGTGTTAACTATTTATGCTAAACAATCTGTTCCACCTTGTATTTAACTGTGACAGCGTGTGTGTTTTCCAGACCAAATGAAGAACTCTATGTAGTTTAAAAGTTTGTCTTTCACCAACAGAAGTTGGTCCTATAAAAGATATCACCTCACCCACCTTTTCTCAACAGTAGTTTGATATTTCAAATACGATGGGAATGTAAATAAAATGGGACATGTTGCACCAGTGATCATATGGGCTGGCTTCTTCTCCAAATTTTCTCTCCAACTCAGAAGAAGGTTTAAACAATTGGAGGGCAGAATGCATTGTTTGTTTTGAACAATGACCAATGTGGCTCCACAGCATTTTTAGATTCTCACCTATTTTGGTCCGATAGGCTGTAAATTGGACCTATAATATAATGTGACTTGATCTGAATATGGTGAAACCTGATCTAAAGACCACTTTTATTAGTCAACCTGTCGTAAGAGAATGCCTCAGTCCCAGAAGTTAGAAGTACAATTTTGCTCCAACTATATTAGAAGACTGTCTCCACTGTTGTTAATTCATTTTAAACTTTCTCTGGGGATGCCTTCCCCAAAGTGTCTGGTATTGGCCATAGCCAGAGATCCAATACTGGATTAGATGGGCCACTAGTATGATCTGAAATGGCAATTCCTGTGTTCCTGTAATTCTCCAAATACAACTTATCAGAGGCATGCACTCACACCAATCAGTCTCCATCTTTCTCCCATACAAAAGTGTGCAGAATGAAAAACCTCTGAATTTCGAAGCACAGAGAAGCAGACATATTATCCCCTTGGCAGGAGGATTAGTGTTGGCACAAGGGGCATAGCCTTTTAAACACAGAGACTGTGTGGAATCCTATCATCAACTCTGCAGATCTCGAGGCATCTAGATGCCTCACCGCATGGTATTTTGGCCTCCCACAGACATAGGGCCCTGGCAGCACAGCAGGTCTGTCATTGGTCTCAAGTATCAGGGGGTAGCCGTGTTAGTCTGTATCTACAAAAACAACAAGGAGTCTGGTGGCACCTTAAAGACTAACAGATTTATTTGGGCATAAGCTTTCGTGAGTAAAAACCTCACTTCTTCGGATGCATAGAGTGAAAGTTACAGATGCAGGCATTATATACTGACACATGGAGAGCAGGGAGTTACTTCACAAGTGGAGACTTAGAACAACGCTTCCTCAGCTCTCATCCCCTAATGCCCCTCCTCTACTTGCGCTATATTGATGATATCTTCATCATATGGACCCACGNTTGCTCTGAATCAGGAAGAGCAGGACATTGAACCGGTATCTCCCGTGTACTTGGGGAGTGACCTGACCACATGGCTCGGTGGGGTTGCTTTTGCTAGTGACTCTGGTTTTCACCAGAAATTCCATCCTGGACCTGAGAAACCTTTTGAGACAAAAGTTTAATCAAAACCGACCCTTAATCATGAACAGTTTTTTGGTTTCAACCAATTGGCATTTTCCTACAAAAACCCATTTGATTGAAAAATCCCCTACCAGCTCTAGTGAAAACTCCTTAGAAATGTAATGCAGCTGCTTTCTGATCCGCAGCTTCTACCTTCCTCTGGCGAAACAGACCAATGACAAAAACAACAAGGAGTCTGGTGGCACCTTAAAGACTAACAGATTTATATGGGCATAAGCTTTCTTTTTACTCACGAAAGCTTATGCCCATATAAATCTGTTAGTCTTTAAGGTGCCACCAGACTCCTTGTTGTTTTTGTCATTGGTCTGTTTCCCCAGAGGAAGGTAGAAGCTGCGGATCAGAAAGCAGCTGCATTACATTTCTAAGGAGTTTTCACTAGAGCTGGTAGGGGATTTTTCAATCAAATGGGTTTTTGTAGGAAAATGCCAATTGGTTGAAACCAAAAAACTGTTCATGATTAAGGGTCGGTTTTGATTAAACTTTTGTCTCAAAAGGTTTCTCAGGTCCAGGATGGAATTTCTGGTGAAAACCAGAGTCACTAGCAAAAGCAACCCCACCGAGCCATGTGGTCAGGTCACTCCCCAAGTACACGGGAGATACCGGTTCAATGTCCTGCTCTTCCTGATTCAGAGCAAGGATTAGAAACTGAGCCTCCCACATCCCAGGTGAGTGCCTTGTGCATTATGAATTCAGGAGAAAGCTCCCAGATTAACAAGAAAACCAGGTGCTTGCCTATCATTCTCGGGGATCATGTGTTTTGTGTTCAATGTCTCTATTACCACGCAAGGAGAACAGGACTTTCATTCAGAAAAACACCAAGTACTATTCTTGTTATAAACCATAAGCACAGGTGCCTAAACAAACTGTTGGTTTTCAATTATCTAACCAATTCTTCTACAGGCAAGGAAAACATTTTGCCCATTAGAGAGAAGAAATTACAAGCTTGATCCAACAGCCACTGAAGTCTCTGTAAAGACTCCCACTGACTTCAACAGGCACTGGATGAGGGCCATTCTGACCAGTTTTGGTGCTACTGTGCATTTATGTATTAAAGGTATAATTTTGAATTCCTCAGGTATACAACTGCACAGGCAAAAAAACACACAACTGCACTACTAACATGTGTGTTTAACATACTAAGATTACATGCACGGGTTGAGTTCTTACATAGGTTATGCAACTAAGTAGATGTAAGGACGTGCAAGTGATCTTCTTAATGTTACTTTGTCCTTCAACTCTGTTTTTGTCTGTCTTTGTTTTTATTTTTAACCGGTTAGTGTGTTGAGAAAAGCAGAAGAGTGCGACAGAAGCATAATGATCATTTAGCAATACTCTCTGCATATTCCCGCCTCCTACAAGATAATTTAACTGTAAAATGTGTATTTTACCAATCACCACAGTTGCATCAAAGGCTAAAAAGTGTTACCAGAAGAAAATGAGTATTTGGAGTGGGGGGTGGAGGGTGTCAGAGTAGGGCAGGAAAAGAGTGAAACTGTGATAAAAATGTCGTGTGGGGAACTGTATAAAAACCTCTTTGTAAGGGTCATAAAAGAGGTGGGTCGTGAGCTATTTTTCTTTGGTGATCTCAGACAACTTTGCATCAATACAATTTCCTATTGGATAATACCCCCAGCTGGCTGGGAGCAAAATATTGGAATGCTCTAAGTGAAAAATTAAAGCAATGAAGCATCATGACAAGGCTCCAACAGATGTTCTTGGCAGCTTTCTTAAGCATTTTTGCAAACGCGAAGAGCCAATAGCAGAACAAACATGATGATTTATTGCATGTCCAAATTCCATTTGTGCCTTGCTACTGTGACGAGTATTGCCAGAAGTGCCAGTCATTAACAGTAATTTCTTCTGCTCTTTATTCCTCTTGTTTGGATTTCATAAGCTCATACAACTATTAATGCCACAGCATATGAAATTCTGTATTGAATTTGTGAATATGTTAAAGGCAATTCCTGGGGCATTCTGCTGGCTCTACCTTCGTTTACACACACACAACATTAAAGAACATTAAAGTTGCAAAGTCAGTCAAAAGGCATTGCCTGTGCATCCTTTATTTGGCTCCCTTGTGTATATGAATTATTATAGTCTTCAGTTCCTGATCACATAGTTTTCCCTAGCACCCTTACTTAGTTTAGTGCACAGAATGTACAGTACTCACTTAATGAGCAGCTATTCAATAATTTGATTTCACCTCATTATTCAATGTGTGGTACTCATGTCTTATTAACTGCACACTGTTCAAGCCCTGCTCTGAAGACACAGCCAGTAGCTGGGTCAAACTTCCTGTTCCAAACCAGAATCTCTGAATTCAGATACCATGTGGTCTGATGCTTTCTCTGGTAGCAATGCACCACAGAGCACTGTGTATGAGAACATACAAGATTTCCCATCAAAGCATCTTGGGACCAGCATAGAAGCTGCTACAACTGCTAGGTTTTGCAAACGTATCAACAAAGGGAGAGAGCAGAAGTCAGTGACAGAAAATCTAACTAAAGCACTAGTCCGGCACAGCAGTTTAAGCACATACTTAACAAACATTGGCATTGACCGAACTACTCAAATGTTCAATTTAAGCTATTGCTCAGACAGATTAGGATTTTGTGGGGCCCTGGGCCAAAGCACCTTTCCACCTGCAGTCCCCTCCACACATCCCTGGTGCTCCTGCTGGGGAGCAAGATTGGGGCATGGAAGCTTGCCCTGCTCCCGGCAGAAGCACTGGGTGGGCAGGTGGAAGGGGTGGGGGAATTTTTCCAGGGGCTCCCAAATTGGCCAAGTTCCCTGGGCATGGGCCTTGTGGCCCAGTGGCTAATCCGACACTGCTATTGCTTAAATTAGGGGTCCCCAACGCGGTGCCCGTGGGCACCATGACACCCGCCGGAGCATCTAAGTGCGCCCGTGTACTGGCCGGTGGACGACCATCCGCCAAAATGCCGTTGACAAGCAGCAGCATCCAGAGGCATCGCCGCCGAAATGCCGCCAATTTTCGGCAGCATTTCGGTGGCGACGCCTCTGGATGACGCTGCTCGTCAGCGGCAGCACCTATTGACATTGCCGCTTATCGGCAGTATTTCGGCAGATGCTCGTCTACTGCCTGCAGGACAAAAAAGGTCGGGGACCACTGGCTTAAGTGCTTTACTGGATCAGAGTCTATGAACCTAAGAAAAATAAAAGTACAAAAACTACTTTAAAAAAATCAGTCTTTGATTAAAGTACTTACAGACTAACACGGCTGCTACTCTGAAACCTGTCATTATGCAAGGCACTGCATTTAGCCGTATGGAGTGGAAATCCATCAACCTGATGAAAAAACTCGTACAGATAAAATTTGTTAGTCTCTAAGGTGCCACAAGTACTCCTGTTCTTCTTTTTACTGTAAACCAGTTCACTTCAGTGTGTTCATGATAAGTCACTGAACTGGAGATAACATATTTCATACACAGTCTAAATATGAGTGTGCATGCAAAGAAACCTTTTTCAACTAAATGTAAATTCACTAGGGACCACTGCAATATCTTTTATTACTTATTGAATATTGACAATATGTTTGATACTATCCAAACATAGAAGTCACAGCCACTGTCCCTGCCCCAACAACATTATAATCTAAATTAAAATCTTGAATTAAGATCTGAGGTGCTTACATACCATGGTGATGAATATAGGATAGGTAAAATATGATAGCTGGGAATGTTAGGTGTGAGAAATATGAAAAGGAAGGCATTGTCAGTGAAGATTTGGGCATGGAAAAAAATAAAAGCCACCATAAGATGAGTTATCAATTAATGTCAGCCAAAACGAAGATCTAGAACAGTTTGAGGCAGAAGAGAGAGGGGTATCAGGGGAAAAGGAGGATTAGAGAGAGGTCCAGCAGCATGCCAAACCAGTGCTGGCGCAGCCAAGCCGGCGCTATATGAGGATCACCTTTGCCCCGTTCTGCTTGATTTTCATGATGACTCTGTGAATCAACGGCATTGGAGGGAAGGCGTACAACAGAGCCCCGGACCATGGGAGCAGAAAAGTGTCCAATCCCCCGAATCGAGCATCTTTCAAATCGAGGGCAGCATATCAGTCTCCTGGATCTAGGGAGGGGATGATGGAGGCCAAGGAAATGATGCGAAACTTCAAATTTTTGAGACTTGTTGAGACGATGCAGGTCCAAAATGCATCTGAGGCCACCTTTTGCTTTCAGGATTAGGATGTAGTGGGAGTAAAACCCCTTTCCTTTCATGTCTCGAGGGACCTCATCCACCACCCTCCAAGTGCTGGAGGTTCTCGACCTCCTGGAATGAGGAGTTGTTCATGAGAAGGGTCCCTGAAGAGGGGTAGAAGGGAGGGTTCGCCACGAACTGCATGGTGTAACCTGAGGATATTACTTCGAGCGCCCAATGGTCCAAAGTCAGCCAAACCAGGCTGACCGGAAAGGGCGGAGGCGGTCAAGGAAAGAGTGGGAGGGTGGATCCTGGGAAGTGACTGGGGCATCGTCCTCAAACGCACCCTCAAAATGACTGTTGCTGGCCTCCTTGGTTCCTAGATGGACCAGGCTGAGCAGATGAATAGGAAGATGATAGTTGTCACCGCTTAGACCCCATCCTTTCTCCTGTAGGTGCCCAGCCAGGGAGTCCCCCAGGACCTGCACTGTGGAGGTGGTGGGCGGAACGGCTTCCTGGCCTGCTGAAGAGTATGGAGGCCCAAGGAGCAGACAGACGGGACGTGTTTAAGGCCATGGAGTCTCAAGTCCATGAGCTCGGAGAAGAGCCCCTCCCCCTCAAATTGGAGGTCTTGTATAGCAGCCTGCATCACCTGGGATAACCTGGAGGACTGGAACCAGGAGCTGTGCCTCATGGCCACCGCAGAGGCAACCACTGTAGCTGCTGAGTCAGTAGCGTCCCAGGCCATTTGAAGGGCCCCCCTTGCCACTGCTGTGCCCTTGTCCACTAAAGCGGTGAACTCCTGGGCTCGGTCCTGTGGGAGAGCCACCTTGAATTTGTTCAGGGAGTCCCACAGGCTAAAATTGGTTGGTCCTGGCAGAAACCACTAGGGTCGGAGACCTCCTGGACTATGACGGGGGGACTGGGTAGATCCCCATGTGCTGGGCTGGCGCATGGAGCTCTCCACCCTTCCGACCCCCCTACACATACTCCAGGAGGTGGAAGCCGCCTTGTCACCCGTTTCTCTTGTCTTCCTGCAGCAGGCCCTGCGAGAGGGCGTTCCCCGCCCACCCCGGGCCCTCCAGGCATTTTTATTCGGCCCCTGTTCCGCAAGCCCCCCCGCCCCCGGCATCCCCGTTCCCACACCCCGAGCCAGCTGCGCAACCTGCAGTCGGACAACAACTGCACCGCCTGGGGAGAGGCGGGTTCCCCTTCCTTCTCTGGGGATGGCTCCTTAGGTGCTGGAGTCCGATGTGCTGCCCCCCACATCGGATTCGGTACCATGTTCTGACTCCAGTGCTGACAGCGATTTGTCCAAAGCGGCCAGGGAGGACTGGTGGGAATATGGGACTGCCATTATGGGCATGCCCCATGGGTTCCAGTATGGCCACTGAGCGGGCCACTGTCCCTGCTGCCATGCCATCGCTGAAGGTGCTGCCCCAGTTTCGTGTGTCGGTGGCAAATCACCCTTCCTTGGCAAGGGGCTGAACTCCCAGTCTGACTCCAAACACTGCCCTTCTGGCAACCAGGGCAGAGCTGTCAAGATCTGAGTCTGCTAACTGACCCTGGTTGGTTACCGGTGAGGTGAGGATCAGTGCCTGCCTGATGAGTGGTACAGGGGCATGGAGACCGGTGTCATGATAGGGAGTGACCCTGCCTCAGTGGGGACCAATGTCTGGGAGAGGGTGACCTGAACCATGTCGATCTTTGGCGGGAAGACCAGTACCTTGACTCCAGTGTCCCATGCCTCATGGGGGAGAGTGCGGTGTTGGGAACCTGGGTCTTCTGACTGGAGACTGGGGATGTGGTGCCAGGGTCCTAGGCCACGGAGATGGGGATCTGCACCTGTGGTCCAGGGATCGAGGGTGTTCCAGTGCCCTATGAGGTAGTCCCATGACCGGCTTGCCCTTAGGTGTTGGGGCTTTAGCCAAGTCTGGTGCCTGGCAAAGTGTCTGCAGTGCTGGTCGACCTGCTTGTTCTTTAGCCACCGGGGCCGCTTGAGGCAACAAGGGCCCTGGGAGAAGCTGGGATCCCCTGCAACTTCCTGGGAGCCGGAGGCAGATCCCTGGCTGGGCCAGGGTTCTGACCTCAGCAGTATCCCTGTGAAGCCCCACATGGCCTGACATTCCCTTCCAGTGCCAGGGGGCTCTTCCTCTTTTGCAACTTCTTTGGCACCAGCGAGGGGGAACGATGCCGGGCAGAACCCAGTGCCAATGGTGCGCTCTGCACCGATACCGAGGTGGCTCAGCGTGGGATCCGAGCGGGAGAGCGCTGATGCAGGATGAAGCACAGCCTCCATCAGCAGGACCCTCAAGTGGATATCCCGCTCCTTTTGGGTTCTAGGCGAAAGTTCTTACAGATTCTGACTTATCCTTTCTATGGGACTCCCGCAAGTACTTCAAACAACTGTCGTAGGCATCAGCCTGTTGCATGACAATCATGGTTTGAAGCTGGGTGAGTGGGGCATGCTCTGCGCTGGGACTCCAACTACCAAACTAACCTAACTCTGAACTTAATGGTTAACTAAGTATCTACAAACTATATACAAAGACAGACAATGGCTGTGAAGAACTGCTAATGCTCTTGCGATGCAAGACAAGGACTCCGACCAACCGTCATGGGCGGTAAGAAGGAACTGAGGGCGTAGGGTTGGCAGCGCCTCATGTACCAACACACGAGTGTGGCAGTCAAGGGGGCACTACAGCTGACCCTACGGATACCGCTAAAACAGAAATCTCCGATGACTGTGCACATGGGCATGCACACCCCTAGAATGGAATCTACATGAGCAAGTACTCAAAGAAGAATGGTGAGTTTAACTACCCTCAAACTGACAGGGTAAATGTCACCTGAGGAACAGATGACATTTCTAAACACCATAAATAACTGCTTCACGGAGCACCCAGTCCTGGAAACGGCAAGAAGTGAGAAAATTCTTGATTAGGGGAAAATACCAAAAAAAAAAAACCCACATAATACTTAACTTTAAAAATGAGAACTACACAAGAATGAGGATGCTTGTTAGAAATTAAAAGGAACAGTCACAAGGGTTAAATGCCTGCAAGGAGTTTGGGGACTATTTAAAAACCACTGTAATAGAGGCTCAGACTAAGTGTATAACCCAAATTAGAAAAGACAGTGAGAAGATCAAAAGAATACCACCATGGCTAAACAGCAGAGTAATAGAGGCCTTTAGAGGCAGAAAAGCATCCTTTAAAATTTGGAAGTCCAATCTGGTGAGCATAATAGGAAAGTGCATAACTCTGGCAGGTTACGTGTAAAAGTATAATAAGGCAGGTTAAGAAAGAATTTGAGAAGAACCTTGCTAAAGATCCAAAAACTAACAGTAACAATTTTTTTAAGTACATCAGAAGGAAGCCTACCAAACTGACAGTGGGGCCACTATAGAACCAACATGTAAAAGGAGCGTTCAGGGAAGACAAGGACATTGCAAAGAAGCTAAATGAATTCTTTGACTCAGTCTTCACTGCGGAAGATGTGAGAGAAAAACCCACATCAGAGCTATTCTTTTTGGGTGACAAATGTGAAGTACTTTACAATGATGTGTCAATAGAAGAGAGTTTAGAACAACCTGATAAATTTAATAAGAAGTCACCATGAACAAATGTGATTCACTCAAGAGTTCAGAATTAATTCAAACTGCAGATCTACTAACTGCAGTATGTAACCAAATGCTGAAACAAGCCTCTGTACCAGAGGCAATCCTGACGATTACAGGCCAGTAAGCCTAACTTCAGATACGCAAGTTAACTCACAAGCAGGGCCAGCTCCAGGCACCAGCTTGGCAAGCAGGTGCTTGGGGCAGCCGCTCCAGAGAGGGGCGCCGCGTCCAACTATTCAGCTGCAATTCGGCGGACAGTCCCTCACTCCCGCTCAGAGCGAAGGACCTCCCGCCGAATTGCCGCCGCAGATCGCAATCGCGGCTTTTGGGGGGGGGGGAGCTGCTTGGGGCAGCCAAAACCCTGGAGCCGGCCCTGGTCACAAGCTGACTATGAAGAGTTACATGGGGATCTCACAAAACTGGATGATTGGGCAACAAATTTTCAGATGAAATTCAACACTGATAAGAGCAAAGTCTTGCACAATGGAAAAAAATAGTCCAACTTCACATATATGATGATGGGTTCTGAATTAGCTCTTACCACTCAACATAGAGATCAGCAGAGGTCAAAAAGGCTAACAAAATATTAGTAACTATTCAGAAAGGGATAACAAATGAGACAGAAAATATAATGCTACTACATATATCCATGGTGCACCCACACCTTAAATATTGTGCCGAGTTCTGGTTGCCCCATCTCAAAAAGGATGTAATGAAACTGGAAAATGTTTAGAGAAGGGCAACGAAGATGATCAATGGTATGGAATTACTTCCATAAGAGGAGAGACTAAAAAGATTAGGGCTTTTCTAAAAAAGAGACAACTAAGGGGGAAATTATAGAGGTCTATTAAATCATGAATGGTGTGGAAAAAAGTTTACCCTTTCCCATACTACAAAAGCAAGGGGTCACCCAATGAAATTAATAAGCAGCAAGTTTAATACAAACCAAAAAAAGTATTTTTTTCACACAACACACTATTAACCTGTGAAGCCCATTGCCAGGGGATGTTGTGAAGGCCAAAAGTATAACTGGGTTCAAAAAGAACTAAATAAGTTCACGGAGGATAGGTCCATCAATGGCTATTAGCCGAGATGGTCAGGGATGCAACTCCATGCTCAGGGCAACCCTAAACCTCTGACTGCCAGAAGCCAGGAGTGGAAGACAGCAGTGGAGCACTCCCAACTGCCCTGTTCTGTACACTGCTCTACCGGCCCCTATTAGAGACAGGATACTGGGCTAGATGGACCATTGGCCTAGGGTTGCCAACAGTTCCGTATTCAGGGCCGGCTCTGGCTTTTTTGCCGCCCCAGGCAAAAAAGCCTCCGGCCGCCCCCCCCCGCCCCAGCGCGGCAGGGGAGGGCGGCAAGCCCCGGCCGGGGCTCCGCTCTCCCCAGTGGCCGGGGGGAGGGCACCCAGGGGGAGGGCAGCCGGAGCCCTAGGAGGAGGGCAGAGTGCCTGACCGGGGCTCCGCTCTCCCCGGCGGCCAGAGTGCTGGGGGGCAGGCGGCGAGCCCCGGCCGTGGCCCCGCTCTCCCCGGCGGCCGGAGCCCAAGCACCGCCCCGCGCCGCCCCCCTCCAGGTGCCGCCCCAAGCACAAGCTTGGTGGGCTGGTGCCTGGAGCCGGCCCTGTCCGTATTACAAGGGATGCCCCTTACTTTTCATCTCTGTACAACATCGAGAGTTGCTGAGTGCTGCAAAAAGCAGCAAGAAATACACGTGGCAAATGTAGATGAATACTCAATATTATTATGAATAAATAATAAATAACAACATTAATATTGGGAGAAAGGGTAGATTGGGAATGCTAGGAAAACAGTCTTATTTTTGAAATACGTTGGCAACCCTACATTGGTCTGACGCAGTATGGCAGTTCTTATGAAGGGTATTCATGAACGGTAGACTATCGAAGATTACAAAGAAAGAGAAGTAAGCACTTGAATCTGGTGTAAACAGGCATATCTCCTGAGACTTCATTGTTCTGCAGGCTATATGTGGGAAGAGTACATGTACTGTAGCTGAGCTATTTGAAACTACTTCACGCATTTTCGGGGTAATAATCGTAACACCAAATTAAAGAATGCTCCTTCACTTCAGCAAAAAATCTCTTTCATGCATTGGGTAATATGGACTCAATCAAACTGAGCCAGATTATCATAATCAAGCTTATGCTGATCATGTCAAAAAGGCAGTGGAATTTGAAAAAAAGTATGTGAGTGAAATGTAGTTCACGATTTTTGAATACAAGTCTTAGCTTTTGCTATCTATCTCCTAGATCTTAACATTCCACTATCTTCATTGACTATAATTCAAAAATCAAATGTCACACTGAGTAGCAGCTCTTTCTAACAGCTGCTCAGGGAACTATTATGATGACAAATTGAAAATCTACATCCAAATTCTTTACTTGGTGTTTTAATTAAATCAGTTTAATATATAAAGTATGAAGTTGTAGGAAAAACCAGAAGCATGAGCTCTTAAATCAAACCCAGAAGCTAAAGTAAAACAAACCATTTTGAAAAATTTTCCTACAACATTGCTTGTCTAAGTTGTCTTTCTCCATGATGAATCTCCTCCGTTTTTATCCTGTCTCCTCGCTCGCGCAAATTGTTTATTACATTATAACTATTAAGAGAACCAACACCACTCCTTTGACACAAAAAACAATTCCACATATCTTCACTAAATATATTTTAATGGTCGCATTTTCCACTGAGCCTTCAAAAGCCCAAGGGATTCTTGACTTTAGGGGACTTTTTAATGTGGGTAAGGATTAATGTAAGTAATGATCCAACAAATCAGAGATTCTGACATCTGTGTGACCTAAACTGGGGTGTAGATAAAAATGGGCAACTAACCTGGCAAGTGCAGTTTGCAATCATTAAAACAGTCTGGCGTGGTTATACAATTAAATAACCACATGATATAACTTGTTACCAGCCCAGCAGATTGAAACATGCTAAATCACCTAGAACTGAGATGGGGAAGGAGAGAGACAATGTACATGGAGGTTACTGAATGCACTGGGGATGATGTTCATTTACAGATAATGTCAGGAGGGATGAGGAAGGTCCTGAGAATGGCTATCCCACCCTGTTCCAGGTTGTAGTGGGTCAAAACCATCTGTCTGAAGTTTGCTTTCGCTCACAAAGGAAGTCAAAATGAAACACATAATCCTGCTCAAGTCTTCTAAACAAGGTTAGTTGCCCTCTAGGACCACTAATCTCCCAAATCCTACTTCTCTCTCTTTAGTGAGTCACTCCCAAATCTCCAGGCGGAGTAAGAACCATGTGCAACAGTCAGTCAGCAAAACACACCATTTTCCAGCAGGATCATCAATCGTTAACAGGGCAATGCTTTTACAAAAACATTGCCAGCCAGCTGCAGGCCTTATTGAAGTGCATGTTGCCAGTATCACCAAAGGCCTGCCCAATAAGGCTTTTATTAAAACAGAGAATACTACTGTAATATCCCAAAATTCTATAATATTAAGCCATTACTGTACAGTGCTGTAGTACTTATTTATTATTTGTATAAAGGAAAATCCAGGAGCTTGATCCAAAAGCCACTCTCGTCAGTGGAGAACAGAGAGATTCAATGGGCTTTGGATCTGGCCCTAAGGTCTAGAGCCAGCAAAACGCTTAAACCAATGCTCATCTGCAATGGAACTGCTCACATGCTTAAACATAAGCATGTACAAGGTAGACATGCATTTTTAAACAAACTCAGTTTGCATGTTAGACGGTGGAATACTAAATGAGGAATATTAAATATTTAATAGAATTAAAAATTAAATGCGTGCCAACTGCCAGGGAAATGAACTACTTCCCCTGTCTCCCACTAGAGTATATGGCACTTATTGATGTTTTCTTGGGTTTTACATGAATGACCCTTGACACATGGCCATCCACTTCTTCATTCCAAAATTGAAGAGGGAACATGAATGTACAGTTTATTTCCTGATACCTCCCAGAACAACTCCCAGCAGCCCCACAAAATTTCTGCTAAACAGTCACCAGCAATATGGCAGAGGCAGCTGGACACTGCAAAGCTCAGGAGGCAAACTTTGCTTGTTTTAATCAGTTGAGTTTCTCTTGGACAGCTGTTTGCATTGGGAAGCTGAGACGTACACTATTTTAATCTGATATGGTGGGCTCAGCAGAAGACCAAGATTCCCAGTTCTGCAAAAAACTCACTTCCTCGCCCATTAATATGTATTTAGTATTTAAACTGATCTCACAATCAGCAGACTTCAACTGAAGAAATCAGATACATCGAGCCAGCAAGGCATTATTTGTCAACTGCAAATTGACTCAATGCTCAAAATGGAGAATAGTAATCTTTATAGTTTAGTTAGTACTATCAATCTGTACCTGTAGTTATATAGAAAGACACTGTATTGAGATTCATAAAGGTATTTGTAAACGATAACTTAAGCTTCATATCAGGCCTTCAAATCTCAATTATGGTAATAGGGATTGTGTGTGGGGGTCGGGGGAGAATATTAATATGATTGCTCTCAGAGAACAAACTTCCAATGACCAGAATGAAAGCAAAAATGGTCTTTTATAAATGCCTCTACTGAGATGCTATAGATCAAATTTTCAGTGGCACTATATAAATATATCATAGATTTTTAATGTTATGTTTATTCTAGTTTTATATCTACTTCTGCCCTGCAACACTGTATGTAAACCCTTTTACGTATTTATTTATTTAGATTCTGTTATTAAGTCAATGCTGGTTACAAATAAATGGTCTTAAATACACATGTAAGATGTTGGTATATTAAATATTTAATTAAATTAAAAATTAAATGCATGCATCCACACACTAAATGAGCTCCTCTCCCCTCCCCCACCCCCACCTCCTCCTTTGCCCTCAGGAGTACATAGACCTTAAAATTTATGTTATTTGGGATTTAAAACATTCTTGGAAATATTCTAGCCTTTTCTAAGGCTCTACATAAAACACAAAAGTAGTAGTCTGAGAAACATGTGCAATTTTTGTGACATGGCTTATGAGACGAATGTTAATAGACAAATTCTATTAATTCATAAAATCACATTAGTTTATAAGAATATTTTAATTAGAGTTCGGTCTGAAGTGGATTTTGAGATTCAGGCTTCCCTTTATAATTGGCAGCATTAGAACCTCAAATAGGAATACCCTACACACTTTGAAAGGGGGAGGTATTGTGACTCAAACCCAGATCAGAATTTTGCATCATGGACCATTCGATTTTTACTATGAGGAATTATTCTCAAAACATTTTCCACTTTTAGCAAATACAGACACACTGTACAAATAAATTCCTAATAACAGGGATCTGAATAAATAACATCACAATTTATAATAAATAATCTGCTGCTTTTTAATGGAACTTTTGGTCAGGTCACCCATTCTGCAAGGTTTTGTGTACTGTTTATTTACATCTGCAAGAGGAAGCCAAGGAGGAGCGGGGGAAGAATCTAGGAAGAAATTCTACAGTAAAGTGGAAAGAGAATACTTGATTTCTTTATTATACGAGAGTTCCTAGTTCAATGGTAAAGAAAGTGACTTTTTGGCATTCTTTATGATTGGCACATGACATTAATTTGCTGTTAAAGAGCCTATGTTTTTAGAGTGCATGCTGGCTGTCAAACATCCTGTAAATGTTCCACTTCCTGATGGGAAAATACAGTCAGTAGTCCAAATTCCTAAAGAACAATCTCTTTCTTCATCAGAAATCCATTCATAACTATGTAAGCTACAATCATGTATACACAATTGCATAAAATGTATGTGCTTGGGAAATGTCTTGGATACTGCAATTGGATAAGATTAAAACAATAGGTGTTTTCAGTGGTGTAAATTAGTTGTGACTATCAGAGAGTTCAATGAACACTATGATCCAGTTTATTATGATCATTTATCTTACTATAACATTTAGGATTCCACTGTAACACAGATTTTGTGTCACAGTCAGTCTTGTAATGTAAAGTAGGTATGCAAAATTAATATTTTTTAAATTGAGAATTTTTCATTGCTTGTGAACTAAACTGACAGCCCTATAAACCAAAGCATAGTTACAACCAGGGAGGCAGAAATGAAAACCTTCCTTATTAGAATCGTAGAATATCAGGGTTGGAAGGGACCACAGGAGATCATCTAGTCAAACCCCCTACTCTAGAGCAGGACCAATCCCCAGACAGATTTTTGTCCCAGATCCCTAAATGGCCCCCTCAAGGATTGAACTCATAACCCTGGGTTTAGCAGGCCAATGTGCAAACCACTGAACTATTCTACTTTGCCAACATGCCACAGTTCTGACTTGGAAAGCTCATGTTGTGGAAAGAACAGGAGTACTTGTGGCACCTTAGAGACTAACAAATTTATTAGAGCATAAGCTTTCGTGGACTACAGCCCACTTCTTCGGAAGCCACGGCCAGCACATCCCTCGCCCGTGCCGCTTCCCGCCGTCCCTATTGGCCCGGGACGGTGAGTTGGGGCCGCGATCAGCCGAACCTGCCGCGTCAGCAGGTAAATAAACTGGCCCGGCCCGCTAGGGTGCTTACCCTGGCGAGCTGCGTGCCAAACGTTGCCGAGCCCTGAATTAGTGCATTCTGACTCACCCTTTAGAAGACTCGAGTGTGAAGAGATTAAAACTGAAAAAAATTGAAGAATGATTGTGGCAACCAAGTGACTGAACCATGTCATTTTTGTCAGTGTGACAAAGTAAACTTGTGTTTAACAATATTTCCTTAACACTGGGGAAGAGAAGCTTACATGCTTTTTTCCATACCCATTCTTCTCCAATACAGAGAAGGATCGAAAGAAAAAAGGTGATTATAGGGATAAAGCTAAAAGGTATGATCTCTAGAATGTTTCCAAAGTAGATCAGCTTTATTGATAATGACCATTGCCCAAATCATCCCCTCCATAAAAAAAACCCTGGAGAGGGAAGCAATCTCCACAAGAGTCCCCAACTCAAGTCCTCCCTAACTGTTCCACTAGGAAGTGGAGGTGGGGTTTGCTGGAATTAGCTGTTGATAACATACACAAACTATGTGATTCCTGGAAATCCAAGCAAATCCCTGAAGTTCCACAGAAGGGCTCAGGTCTAGAACCAGCTTTCCCCAGTAAACCTCTCTGGCTCTGGGAGTAAGACAACTGCAATGGAGAGAAAGTGATTACTGGAGGAAAAGGATAACATCATAAACTGATATATATCGCAGCACTAAGATCCCTGGCTACAGCTGGTTGGAAAATGTACATATTTTAATGGAATCCTTCTCAAAATCTTACATGTAGCTCACAAGGAAATCATTCTGAACAAGTTCTATCCAAAGGTAAAACATCAAGCTCCAGACTGCTCCCGAAAGTATTTTTATAAATAAACTAAAACCGTGCATTGAAGACAAGACACATTCACTTGGTAATCAGATTTCTAGGCTCATCTTCCACCTGCATCACTTTATTAAAAACGCTCCTGAGTGTTCTATTATTCTCCACATTACTAAAGTCCCGATTGCAAGAAGTCTTGCAATCTGGGAGATCAGTCATTAGAATTAATTGTGAAATGATACATTATGTAAGCAATAAAGCCACCTACAAGTGTGATAAAGACCAGACGACTTCTGGATGCATATTTTCTTCCAGGGGGGAAGAAGAGGAGCAGGTTTGTTGGTTCATTCCATGTTAGAATGATTAAGGAATCATCTAGCATGAGTAGGTTCAGTGTTCATTTGAATAAAGTTGCATGTATACGTAGTTCAACCAAATTATATTAATGGAAAATGACTCACACAGTCAGTGTAACATTAATAATTGCCAAGACATTTGGGATACCAGGCAGAGAAGAGTAATCAATGGTGCAGTGCTGCACTGCTGGCCTCCCTGTTCACTAGGAATAATTGAAAACCTGTCTCCTTTGGATCTATGCAGCCAGACAGGCTCCCGAGAAACCAATAAACATGCCAAAGCCTTCTGAGATATAAGGTCTGTTATGTTTATGCTTTTACACTCTTTTTTGATTTACAGTCTTGATTATGTAGATATCATGCACATCTTATATATATAACTATCAACCTACTATTTATCTGTGTGGCACATTAAAGCTTCTGTTTTGTTTTAAGAAAAAAGTGTTTGAATTTGTTTTTCAAGTTGTATTTTTGTAGCTTCATATGCTTACTTTTATCATTGAATTTAGAAGCACAAAGTCCCTGCTTAAGTCATCCTGTCCGCCAATGCAGGATTTTCCCCTACACTCTATTTTCAATCAAGGATAGTGTATAGTTAACATCGATTAACTCAAGGGACATAGTATGGCTGCACCACAAAGCAACAAAAAGTAAAAGAATACCTTCACCAGCTGAAACTGAAGGGGAATTTCAGATCCACATAATGTAATTATCCATTTGAAACCTTGCCAGCACAATCCTACTCTTGTGAAAGTGCCTTAAGAATTTCAAATGACTATGAGCAGTCGGGACCTCTTTTGTACATCTCAACTGTATGATTTTACTGCCAATATCAGTGTTCCTTAGCACCATGTTTATTAATAGGGTGAGCACAACCTACTGAGGGCCTAATACTATTTCTTGAATAACCTAAGTGTTCCTTCACCTCCACATACCAATTAGGACAAACCCTGATTAGCTTACGAGATTTAACAAGATCACACCTCAAGGTGGTACAACTGCAGAACATTGTTGATTTCTGCATATATTATAAATCTCTGATGGCACCATGTTTAGCTGCATGTGTCACAATAGATATCTGGGGCTGAAAAACAGTACAGAACACAATATCCTGTGGTTTAAACTCCTCTGAATTAGTCTATTTTTCATTTTCTCTTTCCCTTATCTGTAGTCTACACCCACTGCAGTTTCATTTTTATTTCTCATTTCTTTAGCACTAGTGGCTTATTATACTTATCACCACCCTCTTCCTTATCAAAGGATAACACTGACTTAGTAGATACCAACCACTCCACTTTCTCTTCTTTTTCTTGCTGTCTGCATGTTATTACAGGGGTTAAAATAAAAGGCTGCTGGGAAAATGGAGCTCTACCGTCACCACTAAGACCAGAGGAAGAGCTCTCTGCTCCTTTACCTTTGGGGAGCAGGGTTTCTCAGAGCACTGTGGTGAGGTGAGAGCTCCTCTTCCTATTTCAATTTACTTTAAATTGCCTTATCATTAACATTCCAATTGTGGTAAGTGCCTTACGGCTAAGGCTACAGTGTCATAGGGCCATCATTTAGCATAACTGCTGGTAATTCACCTGCTCTCTTTCCAAATGTCTTATCATTTGAATATAGATTCAGAAAAGTAACTTGCAAACGAACAGCAATATAGATTGAATACTCCCACTAATCAAGTTTAAAAGGATTTATCAAATTATTATTAAATAAAAATCGCCTCTTTCCACCCTTCTTCTTAGGGCTTACCTCCATGTGGAAGTTTTAATGTACTATTGGGTATTTTTTCCAAATTAAAATGCCCTGTACAGCCTGGTAATAGTAGCCACAGCCATCCATACAGTAGTCCAGTATCTTTTTCTATACAAGTCTGCACTTACAGGGCCAAGCCACTCCAAAAAGTGGCACAGAAGCAAAATGACAAAAAACATTCCCTACTAGGGCCTGATCCAAAGTCCATTGACGTCACTAGGAGTCTTTCCACTGATTTCAGTGGGTTTTGGACCAGGCCCCTGAAGAAATTAAGTGAAAAGGAAGATTACAAGGAGGAGTGTGGGTTTTGGCCATATAAAAAAGAGGTGCCAGTCAAAAGGCAAGGGCACTGAATAGAGGTGAGAAAGCAACAAGAAGTCATTAACTCATAACTGGGCTCTAATACGTACGCTTTTTTGCCTTGGAGATGTAAGATAGAGCACACTCAAGCCTGTGCTGATCCCCGTGACAGGAATGTGTTTGTGCATTTACCCCCAGGTATTATGCATGAGCAATTATTCTGGGGCAGCAGTAGTCACTCCACAGCTAAAGCTGAAGCTAGCTCCTCATCAGAAGCTCAGTCTGCGAACCTTCCACCTAACTTTGCCACACACACAAAAAAGGATCTTCCTGAAATGATGCATGTTATCCCAAAGTCTAAAGCTTTTGGGGTGCTCACATTATCTCCAAAATGGCTCATCAGATGGAAACTTTCGGCAGTGTGTTACAGATAAAACCATTTTCATTTCCTTTTTACTTCTCACTCCTCAAATAAGAATATTCAACTTTTCAAGCCTAACATGGCACACATCAGGGTGCTTTATTTAACCACAGCACATGGGGTGTCTTTTACTACAATTATAAATATGATTAACGTTCAGTAGTGTGTAATCATTGCTAGCAGTTCTGAAATGTTTAGTAATATGAAGAAAAAGTTCTTTGCTGATTTTCCTTTTAATTTGTTAGGGAGCCACTCCAGTCCACAGTTCCTTTAGGGAGACAAGTGAAGTGTTCACAGATGAAGATGCAGCACCAAGATACCAAAGCAGTTGTAGCATTACAATCTGTGCTGAGACATATGGAGTTGCATGTGTATTTGTTTTATTCTTAAATCATATTGCACCAGAAACTCACCTAGGGCCAGATCCTCAGTTGGTGTAAATTGGCATAGCTCCATTGAAATCGCTGGAGTTATGTTGATTTATACCAGATGAAGATCTGTCACTTAGATGTGATTCTATGAAGTAAGAAGGGCAGAATTACTAAAACAGCACCTTTCTACAAAATATACAATTCTACTTCTGCTTTAGTTACATTTGGTTGCTTATAAACTTAGGGTATGTCTACACTACAAAATTAGTTCGAATTTATAGAAGCCGGTTTTATTGAAATCGGTTGTATACAGCCGATTGTGTATGTCCACACAATAAAATGCTCTAGGTGCTCTAGTCGGCAGACCGCGTCCACAGTACGAGGCTAGCGTCGACTTCCGGAGCATTGCACTATGGGTAGCTATCCCACAGCTATCCCACAGTTCCCGCAGTCTCTGCCGCCCCTTGGAATTCTGGGTTGAGATCCCAATGCCCGGATGATGCAAAACAGTGTCGCGGGCGGTTCTGGGTACATGTCGTCAGGCCCCTCCCTCCCCCGTCACAGCAACGGCAGACAATAGATTCGCGCCTTTTTATCTGGGTTACCTGGGTTACCTCTGCAGACAACATGGAGCCCGCTCAGCACAGCTGAGCTCACCGTCACCATATGTCCTCTGGGTGCCGGCAGACGTGGGACTGCATTGCTACACAGCAGCAGCTGCTAACTGCCTTTTGGCGGTAGACGGTGCAGTAGACTGGTAGCCTTCATCGGCGATCTGGGTGCTGGCAGCCGTGGGGCTTCCCTTTTGGCAGTAAATGGTGTATTATGACTGTTAGCCGGCCTATTACAAGTCGGGTCATCGCACGTTAGCAGAGTCTTCCCTGAGCAGCAGCTCGTACAATAGGCCTGAAGACCATCGTCATACACCGCCCCGTATTTGCTGCCAAGCACCCAGAAAGATGCCGAGGGCTATCAGTCACGCTGCACCGTCGTCTTAAGATGTAAAAAATAGATTTTCTCTGTATTCATTTGCTTCCCCTTCCTCCGTGAAATCAACGGCCTGCTAAGCCCAGGGTTTCCAGTTTAATCTTTGGGGGGACCATTCTGTGTGACAGTTGTTTGTGTTTCTCCCTGTTCCTGTACCTGTACGCCATGTCGTCACTCGGCCCTCCCTCCCTCCCGCCCTCCTTCTCCTGGTCCATCAGATACTACTTTCGCGCCTTTTTTCTGACCAGGCGCCATAGCTAGCACTGGGATCATGGAGCCCGCTCAGATCACCGCGGCAATTATGAGCACTATGAACACCACGCGCATTGTCCTGGAGTACATGCAGAGCCAGAACATGCCAAGGCGAAACCCGGACCAGGCGAGGAGGCGATTGCAGCGCAGCGACGAGAGTGATGAGGAAATTGACATGGCCATAGACCTCTCACAAGGCACAGGCCCCAGCAATGTGGAAATCATGGTGTTACTGGGGCAGGTTGATACCGTGGAACGCCGATTCTGGGCCCGGGAAACAAGCACAGACTGGTGGGACCGCATCGTGCTGCAGGTATGGGACGATTCCCAGTGGCTGCGAAACTTTCGCATGCGTAAGGGCACTTTCATGGAACTTTGTGACTTGCTTTCCCCTGCCCTGAAACGCCAGGATACCAAGATGAGAGCAGCCCTCACAGTTGAGAAGCGAGTGGCAATAGCCCTGTGGAAGCTTGCAACGCCAGACAGCTACCGGTCAGTCGGGAATCAATTTGGAGTGGGCAAATCTACTGTGGGGGCTGCTGTGATCCAATTTGCCAGGGCAATGAAAGACCTGGTGATAGCAAGGGTAGTGACTCTGGGCAACGTGCAGTCAATAGTGGATGGTTTTGCTGAAATGGGATTCCCAAACTGTGGCGGGGCCATAGACGGAACCCATATCCCTATCTTGTCACCGGAGCACCAAGCCACCGACTACATAAACCGCAAGGGGTACTTTTCAATGCTGCTGCAAGCCCTGGTGGATCACAAGGGACGTTTCACCAACATCAACGTGGGATGGCCGGGAAAGGTACATGATGCTCGCGTCTTCAGGAACTCTGCTCTGTTTCGAAAGCTGGAGGAAGGGACTTTCTTCCCGGACCAGAAAGTGACCATTGGGGATGTTGAAATGCCTATCGTGATCCTTGGGGACCCAGCCTACCCCTTAATGCCATGGCTCATGAAGCCATACACAGGCAGCCTGGACAGGAGTCAGGACCTGTTCAACTACAGGCTGAGCAAGTGCCGAATGGTGGTGGAATGTGCATTTGGACGTTTAAAAGCGCGCTGGCGCAGCTTACTGACTCGCTCAGACCTCAGCGAAAAGAATATCCCCATTGTTATTGCTGCTTGCTGTGCGCTCCACAATATCTGTGAGAGTAAGGGGGAGACATTTATGGCGGGGTGGGAGGTTGAGGCAACTCGCCTGGCCGCTGATTACGCGCAGCCAGACACCAGGGCGGTT
The DNA here is from genome assembly GCF_013100865.1 of Trachemys scripta elegans. Lineage (NCBI taxonomy): Eukaryota > Metazoa > Chordata > Testudines > Emydidae > Trachemys > Trachemys scripta. The sequence continues at coordinate 34,278,960 of NC_048302.1, read as the reverse complement.
AGAGGAGCACAGCAGGGCGCGGTGCGCATCAGAGAAGCTTTGAAAACGAGTTTTGTGACTGGCCAGGCTACTGTGTGAAACTTCTGTTTGTTTCTCCTTGATGAACCCTCCAACCCCCCCCCGACCCGGTTCACTCTACTTCCCTGTAAACCAACCACCCCACCCCACCCTCCCCTCCCCTCCCGCTTGCAGAGGCAATAAAGTCATTGTTTTTTCACATTCATGCATTCTTTATTAGTTCCTTACAGAGGTAGGGGGATAATTGCCAAGGTAGCAGGGATGGGTGGGGGAGGAGGGATGGAAAAGGACACACTGCATTTTAAAACTTTAACTCTTATTGAAGCCCAGCCTTCTGATGCTTGGGCGATCATCTGGGGTGGAGTGACTGGGTGGACGGAGGCCCCCCCACCGTGTTCTTGGGCGTCTGGGTGACGAGGCTATGGAACTTGGGGAGGAGGGCTGTTGGTTACACAGGGGCTGTAGCGGCGGTCTCTGCTCCTGCTGCCTTTCCTGCAACTCAACCATACGCTCGAGCATATCACTTTGATGCTCCAGCAGACGGACCATTGCCTCTTGCCGTCTGTCTGCAAGCTGACGCCACCTATCGTCTTCAGCCCGCCACCTCTCCTCTCGTTCATGTTGGGCTTTTCTCATCTCCGACATTGACTGCCTCCACGCATTCTGCTGTGCTCTATCAGCGTGGGAGGACATCTGCAGCTCCGTGAACATCTCGTCCCTCGTCTTACGTTTTCTCTTTCTAATGTTCACGAGCCTCTGCGAAGGAGAAACATTTGCAGCTGGTGGAGGAGAAGGGAGAGGTGGTTAAAAAAGACACATTTTAGGGAACAATGGGTACACTCTTTCATTACAAGGTCGCATATTTCGGCTTGCAGGCAGCCATCGTAGGCCACAGTGTTTTGGCTTATTTAACCTTCTTAACATGCGGGAAAGGTTGCAAACAGCAGCGCATTTCCCATCTCAAGGATGAATTGGGTTGTCCATTTAAAATGGGGTTTCAATGTAAAAGGAGGGGGCTGCGGTTTCCCGGTTAACATGCGGCACAAACACAAGTAAACCACCCCCCCACACACACGATTCTCTGGGATGATCACTTCACCCCTCCCCCCCACCGCGTGGTTAACAGCGGGGAACATTTCTGGTCCGAATAGCAGGAACGGGCGCCTCTGAATGTCCCCCTTAATAAAATCACCCCATTTCAACCAGGAGAGCTTTCTGGAGATGTCCCTGGAGGATTTCCGCTCCATCCCCATACACGTTAACAGACTTGCTTGCTTTTTTTTTGTAATGTTTACAAATATTTACAAAGTTACACTCACCAGAGGTCTCCTGTGTGCCCTGAGGGTCTTGGGTGAGTTCGGGGGTTACTGGTTCCAGGTCCAGTGTCACAAACATATCCTGGCTGTTGGGGAAACCGGTTTCTCCGCTTCCTTGCTGCTGTGAGCTACCTACAGTACCTCCATCGTCATCTTCCTCGTTCCCCGAACCGTCTTCCCTGTGTGTTTCTCCAGTGAGAGAGTCATAGCACACGGTTGGGGTAGTGGTGGCTGCACCCCCTAGGATCGCATGCAGCTCCGCGTAGTAGCGGCAAGTTTGCGGCTCTGCCCCGGACCTTCCGTTTGCTTCTCTGGCTTTGTGGTAGGCTTGCCTTAGCTCCTTAATTTTCACGCGGCACTGCTGTGTGTCCCTGTTATGACCTCGGTCCTTCATGGCCTTGGAGATCTTTTCTAATACTTTTCCATTTCTTTTACTGCTACGGAGTTCAGCTATCACTGCTTCATCTCCCCATATGGCGAGCAGATCTCGTACCTCCCGTTCGGTCCATGCTGGAGCTCTTTTGCGATCCTGGGAGGACTCCATGACGGTTACCTGTGCTGATGAGCTCTGCGTGGTCACCTGTGCTCTCCACGCTGGGCAAACAGGAAATGAAATTCAAACCTTCGCGGGTCTTTTCCTGTCTACCTGGTCAGTGCATCTGAGTTGAGAGCGCTGTCCAGAGCGGTCACAATGAAGCACTGTGGGATAGCTCCCGGAGGTCAATAACATCGAATTCCGTCCACACTACCCCAATTCCGACCCGCAAAGGCCGGTTTTATCGCTAATCCCCTCGTCGGAGGTGGTGTAAAGAAACCGGTTTAAAGGGCCCTTTAAGTCGAAAGAAAGGGCCTCGTTGTGTGGACGTGTCCAGGCTTAATTCGGTTTAACGCTGCTAAAGTCGACCTAAACCCGTAGTGTAGACCAGGCCTTAGTGGAGATACACTGTCTTTGTGATTTACCTCTATGTCAGAGTGGCAGCATCATTAATCCTACAACTTGCTTAAGTTGGTGTATTAGGTTGAATAGTTTTATTTGGAAATTGGGCTAATTGCTATCATCTCCTGCAGTGCTGGTAATGTGTCAAGAGTTTCTAGAGATGGGCACTAGTGATGGACTGACAGCAAGCTTCAGGGTACAGTCTCTCTGCACGGCTAAGTCAGGCCTGCCCAGGAAGAGCAACTACTGCATGATATTTGTTTCTTTTGGCTTATTTTTCATACTACAGCTATATACTTCCAATTACAGTTTGGCTGTAGTCAAAAGGGGAAGGTTGACTTATCTCAAATTTGCATTTTAATAAGAACACAGAATGTGTTTAGTAGTCTTCGTGGAAAATCCAACAAACAATTTAGTGACACGGAGATGCATAAAGCTAATTATATTTCAAAAGCTACAAAAATAATTCTGTGATTGATTTTTGCATTAACAAAACATATGAAGAGTTTTAACCTGTACACATCTACATCCTGTATCAGGCATGCTGGAACTAACAAAGCACTTCCAGAATCAGCACTAGCCTGAATGCAGAAAATCTTCTCTACAGCAGGTATCAGATCCTTAAAAAGAACCACAAGCCCAACAGTTCAGATTTTAGCCCTGCACTTTCTAAAGGAAACAAATATTTTATTTAATTTTGAGTATCTGCACATTTGAATTTAGTGCTGCTGAAATGTGCCACCTCTGATAGCCCTGCACAGTTAAGCTCACTGTTTAAAAATACACGAGGTAGAGTATAGGCAGTGGCAGACCATGCTTCCTTTTGCCAGCTTATCAATGTGCCTCAATCCTGACCTAAAAGGAACTGGTTATGGACCAAGCTGCGAAGTCTGGTTCTGACCTTAAACATCCACAACCATTGGAGGTGTTTGAAATTTTCAGTTATACTTCAGTAGCGGGAGATGAAAGAATAGTTCAGTCAACATCGCCCATCAGTCCCTGCCTTCTAGCTTTTGTGTTTAATAGGAAGAGAGAAATGCAAACAGTAGACCAGTAGTTTCTTCAAATGACAGCACAGCAGATTTATATTAAATCTCAGGAAAAACTTCCTATCTGTAAGAACAGTAGGACAATGGAACAGACTGCCTTGAGAGGTCATGGTCGCTCCTTCACTGAAGATTTTCAAAAGGAGGCAGGATAGCCATCTGTCTTAGATGGGTTAGACACAATAAATCCTGCATCTTGGCAGGGGGTTAGACTAGATGACCCTTGCAGTGCCTTGTAACCCTATTGTTCTATGATTCTTGATTCAAAAAAATCATACAAAAGATACAAAAAAAATCATAGTTTTCACTAAGTTTCTTCATTTATCACATACAGTATTTTTCAATTCACTTCATACAAGTATTGTACTGCAATCTCTTAAGAACATAAGAATGACCCTACTGGGTCAAACCTAAGGTCCATCTAGCCCAGTATCCTGTCTTCCGACAGTAGCCAGTGCCAGGTGCCCCAGAGGGAATGAACAGAACAGGGAATCATCAAGTGATCCATCCCCTGTCGCTCATTCCCAGCTTCTGGCAAACAGAGGCTAGGGGCACCATTCCTGCCCATCCTGGCTAATAGCCATTGATGGACCTATCCTCCATGAATTTATCTAATCCTTTTTTGAACTATGTTATGGTCCTGGCCTTCACAACATCCTCTGGCAAAGAGTTCCACAGGTTGACTGTGCGTTGTGTGAAGAAATGCTTCCTTTTATTTGTTTTAAACCTGCTGCCTATTAAATCTCTTTATCATAAAAATGCAAGTTACACATTTTTTTTACATAACTGCACTTGAAAACAAAATAATGTAAAACATTAGAGCCTATGAGTTGAAGTCTGAAGGAGCATGTGAATATTTAGCATATCTGGCATGTAAATACCTTGCAACCCTGGCTACACAGTGCCATGAAAATACCCTGGTCTCACTTTCAGGTAACATTGTAAATAAGAAGCGGGCAGCATTATCTCCCATAAATGTAAACAAATTTGTTTGTCTTATGATTGGCTGAACAAGAAGTAGAAACGAGTGGACTTCTAGGGTCTAAAGTTTTACATTGTTTTGTTTTGAGTGCAGTTATATTAAAAAATAATTCTATATTTGTAAGTTGCACGTTTACAATGATAGCTCTGATATCAAAGTCCCAAGGCATTAATATTCTCCATTCAAGCCATACACAGAGAAAATGTGCTTTAGCATACAGATCTGCAAAAAGTTATTTAGCGAATTAACCTCATCAGTAGAACTCATTTTTTAAAAAAAGTTACTTATTTATAAGAGCAGATCCTCGAGTTAAAAATTATTTGAAAAGAATAGCTCCATAAAACTTATTTTCTATTTACAACTAGAACTGAACCTTAACTCTTATGATCCAATGTATAATGCACTGGGAATAAGATTAGTGGTACATTTAGTTTGCCAAAGGTGTGAATATTGATGATGAATTAGGTCCTTGAAGGCTTGAGATCTTTCTGCTGCTTGCCTAATAGGTTTCTTCTTCACAGAGAACCTGAAGATCCTTATTAGGTTCGCAATAAAGTATTTGTCTGGGCACAAACACACACTCCTCAAATTGCACTACTTTGCAGAGAAGAGATTTCAAAGCAGTGTGAATAACAGAATTACAGCCATGGAAGATAATGTTCAGAAAGCACCTAGTGTGCCATACATTCATTTGTAATATGATCTGGTAATTCTGGATACTGATTCCTTCTGAGGAGTGAGAATAAGTAAGAAGGCTGGACTGGATCAGTGAAAAAGACTGAAGAGAAAACCTCAGTAAAGGAGGGGAGCATGAGTTTACATAAAGCACAAAAGTTCTGAAACTAAGATGGAATGGATGGAATGCTTTGCACTTTAAAAAAGGAGAGAGAGAGGGGACAATCTTCTGATGTTCACTCCACAAATCACTCTTCCATTAATTTGAGTGTCAAATTATGAAATAATGTTCTACTCAAGAAGTTTTAAGTGCATCTTATTTACTTCTCTATTGGCAGTTAAGGCATCAGGCTTAAAAAGCTGGCAAGACTAGAGAACAATTGTTTCTCTAAAACAAACACACACACACACACACAAATAACCAGATTTTCATCTCACTTTGGGTAAATCAACAATAATTCTATTGACCTCAGTGGCATTACTTTGATTTTACACCAGTATAAGTGAAATAAGAACATGTCCCAAAATTAGCACTCACTCATAGAACAGTTTTTGCATATTCTTCTAACTCTAATAGATAGTAATTATATTAATCCAAGGTGGTGTTAACTTTATTTTATTAATGAAAAGCACAATGAAACCAGTTCCCTTTCACCACATTAGCAAGATTCACCCTTAATCTACCAAACAGCTATGAGTTCAAACTTCCTAGTCCATCCACCTCTTCACAAGTGCCTCCCTCTTCTAAAGATGGAGACAAAAACTAAAATTCCTATGCTGCAGTCATTAGTTTTCTACTTTAGCCAGTATTGCTTTGATTGGTATGAAGAGGATTTGTTTTTGCTTTGGGTTTTCATTTCTGTCTCTTTATTTGGCACAATAAACCATATTCTGCTATTGATTTTAATGCAAAAAAGTCCTACTGACTTCAGTAGGAGTTGTGTGAATGGAACAATAGCAGTATACAGCTTATAGTCATGTAATCCATTTGCAGGACTGAAACTGTCAGAGTGTGGTGCAGCAAAACTGCAGTAAATTTACAAAATTATGTATATACACAGTACTTAGCCATATCATGTCTGTTTCAATCAGTGCTATTCATCAGTCACTTCTTGGAGCACCAGAAAAATAATCTTATTAGAGTTGCTTTGCCAATTTTCCTTGAACATCATACTAAATATTTACTACTCAGAAAAGCTGATCCACTTTTAAGAATGCACCGGAACAATACAAATCCTTCTACAGCTGATGTTTAAAAAACAAAATTCTCTATACGAAAGAAATCATCACAGCAAACCAAAGGGTGTTGAACTCAGTGTAAGACCCGCTGCACCACTGCAGAAGCAGTGTTAGGGAAAGAGGTACCTTAAAAATGTTTGCTACTGTAGCAGAGAGTAGTAACTTGTGACCCAGTCCTGATCCTGATTATCTCAATGGAAAAAAATCTCCCCTTAGACTTCAGTGGGATAGGATTGAGTCATTAATCAGTCCAATTCCACAAACCTTACTCATGTTGAATAGTACCTTATACAAATAGTCCCAATGAGTTCAGTTTTATCCCACTATGTTCACTGGGACTACTAACATAACTACTACTCTAATATTAGTATTGGTTGCAGAATCAGGACTATAATGTACCAGACTTAATGCAGTAGATGGCCATATGTTGTAGTATTGTTTGTATATTCTTTGTATATGTGCCTTTTGCATAGTATTTTAATCTTATGTATCTTTATATAAAACACAATAAAATGTTAATTTAAATTTTAAAAAATGTAAACAGCTGATCCAACTGTCTTTCCCTGATTAAGTGGGTCCATTTTAAATGAGAACGGTGGAATGTTTTTTTTGTTCCTCCAAATTGTTTAGGAAAACTCAGTTTTCAACAATAAAATCTCTTCAAAAACATTCATGAAAGTCTCTGAAAATAAATTAATATCTTGTATTTATTTATACAGACAGCTTTGGATACACGGTTAAAACAGACAACTCACTGGATGTGCTAAATCTCAACATATGGCATGTTTTATTAAAATAAAATAAACCACTGATAATGTGCCATATTTAATTTTAGCTTGGTACTAGAAAGCATACCACAGTATTAATGTGGGACTTACTTTGGAGGGGTACTAGATGGTGTATGGGCACTGGATACTGCTAGAGTGATGTGAATGCTTGGAATGAAAAATTAGCCGGTAGGACAACCTGAAATAAGGGAAGCTGTTTGTGTGGTGTTTTTTCTAATATTACAACAGATGCCTTCCTTATTTTTCTTTTTACACTATATGATTAGAGGAAGGGAAGTGGAGACCATAGGCCAAATTGAGAAATGGTTTACAAGTTGGCCCTCAGACCCCTTTAGCCCACTTACACCCTTTTACCAATGCATAAGAGAGTCTCAATTGGTGCAGCTTACTTACTGTGAACTGGAAGAAGGTGTAAGAAGCTGTAGGGTAAAACATGAAGCAGCCTACACAATATATGTTCTTATAAACTCCTGTTCATTGGGTTTCTTACTAGTTTTTTCTCTTGACCCTTAGATTGTGTACTACCCCAATTGGGATGCCATACACCAAATTTAGAAGGGATGTGTATGGGGGGAGAGGGAGTCTAAGCAAATCTAGAGGAATGTACTGTGAATCTTTGGCCTTGTCACACTCCTGGGGTAAGTCGACCTAAGTTACGCTACTCCAGCTATATGAGTAACATAACTGGAGTCGACATAGCTTAGGTCAACTAACTGCGGTGTCTACACCACACTGCATCGACAGGAGATGCTCTCCTGTCGACTTCCCTTACTCCTCTGATTCCAGTAGAGTACCGGAGTCGACCAGAGAGCGCTCTGTGGTCAATGTAGCGGGTCTTCACTAGACCTGATAAATCAACCCCTGCTGCATTGATTGCAATGGCATCAATTCCCGGTAAGTGTAGACATGGCCTTACAATCACAGTGAGGCAAAAAGGTGTATGTTACACGAATTTAACCACTCTCTAGAGTTAGAATGACCTCTGAATTTTTTAACTTTTACTTGCCCAATGTCTCTTCATTTAACAGTCTGGAAATGTATTTCTTCTACATTATTATTCTTGTTCATAATTATAAGCACTAAATATCAAATATTAATTGTGTGTGAGATGACAACTTACCTGTATTGCTTTCTCTATTCATCCCATTGAAAAGCAATTTAACATTTTTTATTTGGTGCTGCACTTTTTCCATATGGTGGTTTTCTATGTTGCCATAACAGGGGTTTCTACACTTTAAAAATCACTGATGCCCATTCTGATCACATAGCTCGTCTGCTGCATTTCAAAGTATCATTTGATTTCTACATTTGTTTTATGTAGAAATGAATATAATGTCTTTTTACAGCAACAAATGCGACAGATAATTATTTCCCCTAGATCTGTGCCTACAGAATATTAAAGACATATCCAAGACACCAATTGAACTGCTCAAGTTAAGGGTCAAATTACTACACACGTACCCACCTATTCACACATATAAACATATGTTTGGGGAGTGGGGTAACTCAGGTGTTTAAAAACTGCTCCTTACTAAAAGGTGGCTCTTGCTAGACTTCTGTAATATCTAGATACAATGGGACAAGTTAAGGAGGGACTGCTGATCCAAATGTCAGGCCCCTACTTTCATGTACTTTTTGTGTTTTGATTTCACCTAAAGAAAAATACTTGACTGTACACCAACACACAATAGGGAAATAGTGTAACTATACACTACTGTACCTATCGTTATGGTAATAGCTAGACATAATTTTATGAAGGTGTCAGTAGCAAACTCCATAGTTAAGACCAGGTTCTAACTTGCACTTGAAGCAAGACTCATGTCCGTCCATTTCACACTTCATTATAGAATTTTAGGGCCAGATCTTCATCAGTGTAAATTGGCAGAGCTGCACTGACATCATAGGATCTGATTATCTTGCTCTGAATCTTCACACTTAGCACAATAAATATTCAGAGAATAATAATATTCTACCTAATTTTAGTGAAATATTTACTAGCTTGCAGAGGTAACATTTTAAAATGCTCTTTTAGAAATTTTGCCCTTTTTTCTCCAAATTTCTGAGTTCTTTGGTTAAACAAGCACAGACACTCCCCACAAACACTTCAGGAAGTTTAGCTTTCTAATCATATGACAGTTCAAACTAGAGATGGAGAAGGAAGCCCATTCTGCCATATAGCAGTTCTCCAAGGCTCAGTATTCCATAATTTATTACTTTACAAAAATCTCAGCTTCTGTTTTGAAATGTGTATTTCAGGCTAATGCACAGACACCAAGAGCCTCTATTCTTTCTTCAGGCAAAACTCCTGCTGAGTTCAATGGAAGTTTGCTTGAGTAAGGGCTGTAGGAGTGGGCTCTAAGAAACTTGAAGTCATGTACTGCCATTCTCATGAGTGGGAGGTCACAGAGATTTTTATGCTAAATATCTATCCCTTTAAACATTATGTGGGGGTAGGAAGAGGGGAGGTGGGGCTGAGTGGGCAGCTTGGGGGTCCGCAAAAAATTTTTAAATCCTCGGGTTGCTAAAGTTTGAGAACTGATGCTATAAGGCATGTGTTCTAATCCTTCAGTCATTCTTGTGCGTCGTCTCTGAACCTTCTCCAGTTTATCAATATGCTTCTTGAATTGTGGGCACCAGAATGGGACACAGTATTCCAATAGTGATCGCATCAGTGCCAAATATAGAGGTAAAATAACCTCTCCACTCCTACTTGAGATTCCCGCTTTTGCATCCCGGGATCGTATTAGTTATTTTGGCCACAGTGTCATGCTGAGCTCATGTTCAGCTGATTATCCACCACAACCCCCAAATCTTTTTCAGAGTCACTGCTTCCCAAGATAGAGTCCACCATACTGCAAGGATGGCCTACATTCTTTGTTCCTACATGTATACATTTACATTTAGCTATATTAAAAACTAATATTGTTTGCTTGCATCCAGTTTACCAAATGATCTAGATCGCTCTGAATCAGTGGCCTGTCCTCTTCACTATTTACCAGTCCCCAAATTTTTGTGTCATCTGCAAGCTTTATCAGTGGTGATTTTGTTTTCTCCCAGGTACTGATAAAGATGTTAAATAGCAAAGGGCCAAGAACTGATCCCTGCAGGGCCCCATTGGAAGCAAACCCATTCAACAACAATTCCCTGTTTACAACTACATTGAGAGCTATTAGTTAGAAAGTTTTTAATCCATTTAATGTGTGCCATGTTAATTTTATATTGCTCTAGTTTTTTAATTAAAATATAGTGTGGTACCAAGTCAAAAGTCTTACAGAAGTCTAAATATATTACGTCAACAATATTACTTTATCAACCAACCACATTTGTATTCTCGTCAAAAAAAGATATTGAGTTAGTTTGACAGGATTTATTTTCCACAAACTCATGCTGATTTGTATTAATTACCCCTCCCCCAATAAATTCTTTATTAATTGAGTCCCATATCAAGCCCACCAGGAACAATGTCAAGATAACCGGCCTATAATTACCCAGGCCACTCCATTTATCCTTTTTAAATACTGGTATGATATTAATTTTTTTTCCAATCTCTGGAACTTTCTCCATGCTTCAAGACTTTTTTTCCAATCTCTGGAACTTTCTCCATGCTCCAAGATTTATTGAAAACCAACATTAACAGTTCAGCAAGCTTCTGAGCCAGCACTTTTAAAACTCTTAGATGCAAGTTATCTGGCCCTGCTGATTTACAAATGTCTCTTTAGTAGCATCTATTTAACATCCTTCAGAGGTACTAAGGGAATTGAAAGAGACGGTGTCATCTGTTTTTCCCCAAATACAAAACAAAAATATTTATTGAACACTTCTGCCTTTTTTGCATTATTATTGATAATTCTACCGTTTCCATCTAGATCTATTTAATTCTGTCTTATATTGATTAAGCTTAATTCATTTCTAGCCAAAGAAAACTAAATTGATATAAAATCAGGTAATTACATGTATACAGTGTTTCAAATTAATACACAAATACACTCATAGGGCTAGATAATGGGCACTTGAAAAAGTCACGCCCAAGCTACTATGTATAATGCTCTCTAATTTGCTACAACAGAGAAATGCGGAAAGCCAGCAATCCTTAGAGAGAATTGGCCTCATATGAACCCAACTTCTCCCTAAATATCAAAAGGGAGCAATTCACTGCTTCTACCCACGTCTTCTGTTTTAAAGTGGTAATCCAAACTAATTCAGATATCACCCAATAAAACACCATATGATCTAATTAAACATCACTGAAATTATCTTGTTCATCATCTATATAGTGAGATTTGAGTTTACAAACTGCCCAGACACAGCTTCTTACACTGGTCTACAATTTTTGAGAAGTCGTCTGCTTCAGAGATAAAATGTGCTATTTATTATGTATTTTGATGTGCTGAATTCAAATATGACAATTAAAACAACTGATTGGCTACTGTTTCTAACATTTAAGTTTTTACATGTTATGTCTATGTATATTGTGTAGATAGTAGAGTTCTAATTATAAATTGTAAAGCTAGGTCTTTTCATGTTTTTATGGTTACTTTACATGATATTTCACCTGTCCTGTTTATGTAACACTTTAAAAATCAGCAAAAGGGTTATCTAAATAAAATTTATTATTAAACAAAAGGCAAAAAACTATTATGTACATAGTTTAGTCCTATTCAGTGTCTACTCGGCGCTTCTTGGCTTGTCTCTTGTATTCCCAACTGGAGGCACCATGCAGAAGTAACAATTGCTGGTATGATCTGTTGGCTCTCTCCAAATCATTGGCACTGCAAAAGGCATAGATTTCCTTTTCCTGTTCAACCACTGGCGAAGATTTGTTGCACAAGTGTTGCAGCATATGTGTGGGGCCCACCTCTTGTCCTGATCTCCAATTTTGCAGCCAAAATAAAGGTGATAGGCTTTCTTAACCACAGAGGTTATACTGTGCTTTTGTGATGCAAAAGTCACTTCACCACAAACATAGCAGAAGTTATCTGCACTGTTCACACAAGTACGAGGCATCTCTGCTCACTTTGGCTAAACAGAAATGTGTCCCTTTGCAAAATCAAACACTGACAAATCAGAGAGCACGACACTGTATGATTTCTAGAGCTGATATAGAGCAATTTATTCAGCAGAGTGATGTAAGCTTCGTTATGATTGCATCATCCATGACTTCTAGGAATAACATGATGCAATTCATATCATGTATGACGCAATACCAGCTTCAGATTGCATCATTCATTGTTTTGCCTAAAAAGCAAGTACTGTCCAAACCCAGTCATAGATTTATTCATAGATCCAGTCAAAGATGTATTTTAGTCATTTCTGGTTTAAATTGAGATCCCTTCCCTTTATAACTCACTTATCCTCCGCCATTCCCAAGTCAAGGGTCGTATATACTGACCCAATAGCATATCTTGAAAACTAGAGCCAATCAACAATTTTAAGCATTATTTTCGTTCCCAGAATTAGTAAAGTTTGACTACATTTATTTCAGAAGCATTTTGGCTGTAGAGCAGTGTTATCAATGGAGAGAGAACTCAGCTAATTAGAAAAAAATTAATCAGTCCTACTCATTAAATACGATGGGCCCAAATCACAATTTGATACCAAACATGGAAATATGCAAGCTGACAGATACAAATTATACACCTACTGTTTGCTTACCCCAAGAGAGATTCCTTTAGCTGTTTTTAGCACTTGGACACCAATATAAAGAATGATCTTCCTCTTTTATGAAGATGACCATGGAGGTGGACTTTTGGAATGCCACTGATCGTTCACTACAACATATCTAAACCCGCCTTGAAGAAAGGCACTTAACCTCTGACCTGGAAAAGAGGACAAGTGTCACGCAAGTCTACAGAAAGAACAAACCTAGAAGGTTCAGGGCCTGGGATGAATGGGTGGGCTAGGAATATAAGTGTGTTTGAGTGAGTGGGAGACCGTGGGAGTAGGACAGATGGATTCCTACTTGGAGACATCTCCGGAGACAAAGAAATTTAATCTCTGAAAGAAACAGTATTGGGGAAAATGTGGAAAATCATTTTTAAAAAGAAAATATGAGAAGAAACGTATTTTATAAGAGAACTTTTTATATAAAAAAACAACCCCAAAAGGCAACATTTATTGCTTTACAATCCTTCTCCTATGGAAGCAAATGGCAAAATTCCCATTGACTTCAATGTGAGCAGGATAGAGTCCTTTAAATGAGGAAGACTCATGTCTTTCAGGCCCCAGGGTCACATCCATTTCACTGGACCATCAGTCCTCACCTGATAGATTCACCTTTGCTTTAGGATCTTCTAATGGGGTTCAAAAGAGAGCTAGAGGGGTTCAAAAGGGAGCTGGATAGATTCATGGAGGCTAGGTCCATCTATGGCTATTAGCCAGGATGGGCAGGAATGGTGTCCCTAACCTCTGTTTACCAGAAGCTGGGATTGGGTGACAGGGCATGTATCACTTGATGATAACCTGTTCATTCCCTTTGGGGCACTTGCCATTGGCCACTGTCAGAGGGCAGGATACTGGGCTTGATGGACCTTTGGTCTGACCCAGGATGGCCGTTCTGATGTTCTAATGGACCCTACTATGGTGAAGGATAGTCACAGTGTCACACCCAGATTCACTCTCTGCCATGCCCTCTCTTTGTCCCTATGCCAAGAGGAATGGAGGGGTACAGAGGTGCAGGGCTCAGAGCCAGGCATACTTAAACTAGCAGGGAATTCCTCTCCAAGGGATGAATTCTCTGTTGGCTAGCTGCAGACAGTTATTAGCCTCTTTGTGCCTCCTCAGTGGTGCTGTATCTCAATAGAGCATTTGGTCTCTGTCTGGTTAACGTTGGACACTGCGTCTCTTTAGTGTTATTTGACAATATACACACAAGTAATCAGCACCTGTAACCACTTTCAAAAGTATGGGTTATAGATACTGGAGAAAGAATTTTCCTTCCTTCCAGTTATGTAGGGTGAACTAGTTGCCTATCAGAGAGGAAAAGCAAAGGACAAAGCCCAGCACAATAAGCTACCAATATATCCATGAACAGCCTCTCACTACAAGGAATTACATTAATTTTAGACCCAAATATAGGGCTTGGCAAAACTCATTGCTCACTGGTTTAATTTCCTTTTTCTGTTTTGATCTGTCTGGGTTTGCATCTCCTGAACGTTAATCTTGATATTATAAATCCAAAGCCAGACATTCAGAAGTAAAACTCAGAATGATCACCTAGGTTTGCACCAGTTTAGAAACACTTTAAAGTGTTTTCCATAACTACAGCAACTAAAAGTTACATTTTTTGCTCAAGAAAGTTTGAATACTGCAAAATCTGTCATGGGGGCCCAAGTACCACCTCAACAGGCCACATCAGCTCAGTGTTGTTGTTTTCGGGGGGTGGGGGAGAGGAGAGAGACAGTTGATATAATTGTTTTATTAAAAGCTTTTGGATAACTTTTGTGATGAAAAAAGAAGGAATAATACTTCAGGGCATCAATGGCAGTTGGGAGTGAGCATTTGGGAAATGACTGGTGTGAAAGGAATCCACTTCAAGCACTCCACTCTATTCCATTCCATCTCAAAATGGAAAATTCCTAGACAAATATAAAAGGAAACTTGCTTTCCAAAGCAAAATTATCCCTTCCAAAAGGCTCTCTCTCACAGACTGCAGAAGAGACTGTTCTCCACCTGAGAGCTCAGGCGGGCATGGCTAAGTCAGCAAAAATGCCAGCAGCAGGATATTTTCATTTCTACCTAGCTCAGAAAAAAAGATTTTACCTCCGTTCTGCTGAATTAGACGGAAATAGGCGTGAATTATTACTTTTGGCCACAGCAGTGGATCTAACATAGAACAAAGATCCTCCCACTTGAGGATATAAGAGTTTTACAAATATTAATGAGTTAGGCACCCCAATCGGCTTGTGTAAGTAAACATTACCTCATACAGCTGCTCACAGACTGTTGTAAGGAGAATGAAGAGTGTCATTACTGGCCTGCGGGTCTTCTGCTCCATAAGTGTAAACCTTAATAGGGTTCAGTCTGCTAAGTCTGTGTTCCTAGAGGACTTCTGACCTTTCACTTTATAAAATAAATATTTATCACAAAATAAGAATATCAGCCCTCAAGTCACGAGGACTTAAAACCTGAGGTCATATTCCTCCCCCACTAAAAACCATAAAACTCCTTTTGATTCTCCAACATATTTGAGGCAAAATGATCCAACAATCAGGACACTGGACTGCAAGACAGGGGAACTGGTTTCTATTTCTATCCCTGCCACACATTTGCTGTGTATCCTTGAGCAGGGCATTTAATTTCTGCAAGATGGGGATAATGACACATACCCAGCTATGTAGACAAATCCTAGCTAGCTCTGTATTTACAAATACATAATATATTGGGCTTCAAGGAGTGCTGCAGACCAAAAGAGTATCCTGGGCTCTCCCTGAGACAACAGAAGTGCTTAATGGTAAAGATGGGTACATTTGGCATTGACAGTTCCCACAGTCCTTCCAACTGCTCATAGTGGTTAGAATAAAGGGCTTTTCTTTAAAATATACGTATCTGAAAGCATTGCCCTAACAATCGTAAGAGCGCCACGATTTGTCATTCCTGACAAATTGAAAATATGATGAACCCATACACACATTTCTGATACTGTATTTAGTCTTGTGCCTAGAATTCAAAAACTTTCTCACACACTACTGGAAACTCACTCCATTTCAGAAATATCTCATGTACACTATCAATAATGACCTGAATAATTAGGTCCCACTCCTGAGAAATGATGAGCACTGACCACTGCCACTGAAGTCAATGGGAGTGGCAGGTGCCCAGCACAGTACAAGATCAGTCCCTTTTTTTGTAGATAGAGAGGAATACAACTCTTAAGTAGCAACACCTCTCATGCTGCTATAACTCTTCATAGTAATACGGGTGAAGTACTAATCATTAAAGTATAAAACAAAGGGATTTAAATCCTGCTTTAAGTAGACATCTCAGCGCAACCTTAACTATGGAGTTGCAACAGGCATTATCATAATACAAATGGAATGGCTTAATGCTGCTAATGTTTATTGCTCTATCTTTTTTAAACTACCATAAACATTAAACAAGAAGAGCAACAATAAGCAATACGTGAACATTATGCCAAGTTCTATTATACCAGTGATTAAGCCTACACTATTACACCCAAAGTATTTCATATAAATGGTAAGTAATTATCTAATTAACATATAAATAGGTGTGCATAAATATAAATATACAATACACAGATTGCCACATGGACCTTTACGTCTATAAAGATCTCAGCATAAAAGAGTTGATGTAAGATTAGGGAAGGGAAAGCTGTGTCACAGAAAAAACAAAAGGTTGTTGGGATGCTACTGTCAGATGGTTGAGCCGTTACTCATTAATCCTGAGAGCGGGGGTTATCAGAGTCCTGCCCACTACCACCTGCTGTTGTGTGCATCTGAGGACACTGTACCTGCACAAGGGGAAGGTGATTGATGGAAGAGTGAAAGCCCATAATAAAATCTGCACAAAATACTTTGATAGCTGCCTGATCTGTCGGGAGGGAGATTTTAGGCAGATTTCTTAAGATGGGTCAAGGGAAGAGATGAAGTAAAGGAAATCTCATTTTCAAAATCACATCTAAAGAACAAAGAGGAAACAACAGTGTTGCTGATAACTAAGTTATCATTTGTAAATAAAATGTAACTCTGTGCCAAGATTTGTTTTTTCCCTTCTTGATTTCAGGTTATTTACCCTAAGAAGCTATTCCAAGATATACAGAAACAAGGCATGATAGCCTTTTTACAAGGTATTTTAGGTGGGGCTCCACGCAGGGTTGCAAAACCAAACAGATTTAGGAGCCTAGGTTTCATTTTCAAAAGTGACTTAGGCACTTGGGCCCAGACCCTTAATCTGAATTCTTGATTTCAATAGGAGTTATGCACCTAAATATTTTGAGGATCTGGGCTCTAGAAGCCTAAATACATTGACTTGCAATGAGACTTATGAGGCTAAGTGCCTAAGTCACTTTTGAAAGTTAGACTTACGCTCCTAAGTCTGTTAAGTGTTGCAATACTGAGTGGCACAACACTTAAATATCTTCAAAAATCTGGGCCAAAGGGCCCAATTCTGAAGCTTTACAGCTACTGATCTCCCAGTGGCTTCTGTGACATTTCTGCACACAGGGCAGCTAAACAATGGTTTCTTTATTCAGGCAGTTAGTTACACTGGACACATTTAACAAGGTATAGAAACAATTTACTAAGTATTGAGAGGACTGATACTCAGTTTTGTATGCACTGGACAAAGGTATCGAACAATTGTTAGTATCCATTTGGGACCGTGATACAAATGGAATCTTTACACTTACTGCAACAAACACTTATTCAGACCTGAAATGAATCAAGAAAAATCTCTCTCTCTTCCTTTGTTCTTTCAAAGATTTTGTAAGAGGAAAGTTTTAATATAAATAATAGGGCTGTCAAGCAATTAAAAAAATTAGTCGCAATGATTAATCACACAATTAAAAAAATTAATCGCACTGTTAAACAATAATAGAATACCATTTAAATATTTTTGGATGTTTTCTATATTTTCAAATATATTGATTTCAATTACAACACAGAATACAGTGCTCACTTTATATTTTTTCATTACAAATATTTGCACTGTAAAAAATAAATAGTATTTTACAATTTGCCTAATACAAGTACTGCAGTGCAATCTCTTTATAATGAAAGTTGAACTTACAAATGTAGAATTATGTACAAAAAACTGCATTCATAAACAAAACAATGTAAAACTTTAGAGCCTACAAGTCCACTCAGTCCTACTTCTTGTTCAGCCAATCACGCAAACAAGTTTGTTTATATTTGCAGGAGATAATACTGCCTGCTTGTTGTTTACAATGTCACCTGAGAGTGAGAACAGGCATTCGCATGGCACTGCTATTGCCGGCATCACAAGATCTTTATGTGCCAGATGCACTAAACATTCATACGTACCTTCATGCTTCAACCACCATTCCAGAGGACATGCATCCATGCTCATGATGGGTTCTGCTTGATAATGATCCAAAGCACTGCAGACTGATGCATGTTCATTTTCATCATCTGAGTCAGATGCCACCTGCAGAAGGTTGATTTTCTTTTTTGGTGGTTCAGGTTCTGTAGTTTCCGCATCGGGGTGTTGCTCTTTTAACACTATTGAAAGCATGCTTCACACCTTATCCCTCTCAGATTTTGGAAGACACTTCAGATTCTTAAACCTAGGTTTGAGTGATGTAGCTATCTTTAGAAATCTCACATTGGTACCTTCTTTGCGTTTTGTCAAATCTGCAATGAAAGTGTTCTTAAAACGAACAACATGTGCTGGGTCATCATTCGAGCCTGCTGTAACATGAAATATATGGCAGAATGTGGGTGAAACAGCAGGAGACATACAGTTCTTGCCCAAGGAGTTCAGTCACTAAGTACTTATCGCATTTTTTTTTAATGAGCATCATCAGCATGGAAGCATGTCCTCTGGAACGGTGGCCAAAACATGAAGGGGCATATGAATGTTTAGCATACTGGGAACGTAAATACCATGCAATGTCGGCTGCAAAAGTACCATGCAAATACCTGTTCTCACTTTCAGGTGATATTGTAAATGTAAACAAACTTGTTTCTCTTAGCGATTGGCTGAACAAGAAGTAGGACTATGTGGACTTGTAGGCTCTAAAATGTTACAGTGTTTTGTTTTTGAGTTCAGTTATGTAACAATCTACATTTGTAAGTTGAACTTTCATGATAAAGAGATCGCACTACAGTACTTGTATGAGGTGAATTGAAAATTACTATTTCTTTTATCATTTTTACAATGCAAATATTTGTAATAAAAAATATAAAGTGAGCAGAGTACACTTTGTATTCTGTGTTGTAATTCAAATCATTTTAAAATGTAGAAAAATATCCAAAAATATTAATTTCAATTGATATTCTACTGTTTAATAGTGTGATTAAAACTGCGATTAATTTTTTTTTAGTTAATTGCATGAGTGACCTGCGATTAATTGACAGCCCTAATAAATAATATTTAGCAATTCTATTCGGGGATTTTTTGTGTTTAGAGAACAAATAAGCACATTAGCAGGATCAAAGACAAAGGGCAATTTTTGTTATTTGTAATTTAAATAGGATGCAGAGTGCAGGTGAGTAGGAGTTTGACTTTTTAGCCTCCCTTTGAATCATGATGAAAGTCAGGACAGTGAATGTGGTGGTGAGTTTGCTTCAAGAGGAAGTTTGCCACCAAATTTCCCTCCAAAAATTGCTAACAGAGTCATCTGCCTAAAAGTGCTATTCATTTTGCACAATATATTGGACAAGAATTAAAATATTTGTTTTTTCAACACCCCCTCCCCCCCACACAGCCTCCCTCCTCACCCTGCCCAAAAAACAGTTTTGCCATCAATGAGCTTTTGAATATTTCCCCACCATTACGCTGAGTCCAGGCCCTACTTTACAGATGCCAGCCTTCTGACTAAAGAATACAAAACTAGATGACTCCTGGAGCCTGACAGTCCTGTTCCACACTCAGCTGGAAGGGGATTTTTGAGGTTTGTCTTCACACAACATTAGTATGTGCTGCCTTCCCACTACTCCCTGTCCCTGGCAACTGATCATTGTAATTTTGATGATGTACAACAAAATACAGGCTACTTTTCTATTAGCACAAGCATCAGAAAACTAGACACATCGCTTGAAATTACTCATGCACTAAATGGAGCACACTATCTGCTTTTTGAAAGGGAATCACTATGATAAATGAAGCTGTTTCAGACACGTCTTGCAGGTATTGTGCCCTCCAAATGTCCTTGAAACACCAAATCTAAATGTTTATACCATGCTCATCTCCATGATATTTGGCTACTAAAAATCTCTAATGAAGATTTTCAGCAGTGCAAAATGGAACCTAAATTCAGCTTAATTGTATGGTACAACAGCTACTGTAGCTCAATAATGCTGAACCGCTCACAGGTTGAGGTCTTGTTTAAACTAGTGTCATAATTTTCAAATGTGGGTGAATAAAATTAGGCACCTAAATCCACATTTAGACATCTAATTAAGTTACCTGATTGTAAATGGTGCTACACAGTCACAGCTTTCCCTGACTTCAATGGAGGTCAGGAGGTGCACCTCATCCCTGAAAATCAGGCCACCTATTTAGGTGTCTAAGTATTGGCCTATATGTATTATTGCCTTGGGCCATAAAAGAAGATTTCTGGCAAGCTGATTCCTCTGTTGACCAACACACTCGGCCATATCTAACCCCAGCTTTCTTCTAACTGTTCACGTTCAAACAACATTCACAATGTACAATTTAAAACTGTGTTGCTGCCAGGTCACACAGATTAGTAATGCCTTCAAAGAGGAAAGTGCTGTTTCACCCTCGCACATGAGAGTACTGCAGGCATGCTTTAATATGGACCATAGAGAGGAAACATATCCCCAAGTCTTGACAATGGCATAAAATCAAACACAAAACAAATCTTTGATGATAGCTAGGCAGCTAAAAGTGAAGGGAGCTGTTTGAAATAATTTATTGGTCTACAGAAATCAATGAAAAAAATGAGCCCTTCCCAGAAGATTTTTTTCTTAATGCTATTTGGCATAAATAATTCACCAGTTAGTTCACAAGGTGGACTAACTCTACCCTTCAGACTGGGATGTGTCTTCAGTGCTGCAATCATACTATTCTAAAGGTTAACTGACATGCTACAATAATATGTACCAATACGTTTCTGCTGGTATCTGTGGTTTGATGACAGTTGGTTTATGGCCCCTGTTACTTGTTACTGACATCAGTAGCTCAATTCACCAATGACCATGAATAGCCAATCAAGTTGTAATTACTGTTGTGTTAAAGATGTTGATGAAATACCAGATATCCATTACCAATATAAGTTTTCCATATGAAAGTTGCCTGTTGAGGGGTTAAACAGAAAGCCTGGCCCAAGAGATGGATCACTAAAGACTCAAACCAAGGCCTTAGCCTTATCTATACTGATGTTTAGTCCCAGTTCAGCAATCAATGTAGCTGCAGTCACGCAAACCGTAACGGTAGACAAGAAAAGATGCAATTTGCACGGTTGAGCTTACCCTTGGACTGAATCCCAAAGCCATGAAAGACAGGATCCAAAAACCACTGAAGTCAATGAGTTTCTTCCATTTGCTTCTGTGCTTTTTGGCTCATGCCATAAGGGGAATTTGTGGGTTAAGTACTCAGCGCCAGTGGACGCTGGATATAGTTTCTTTGTGCAGAGCAGCCACAGAAAGGTTGGACTAATGCCCCCAGTCTACCTCAACTAACCCTGGGAACCACATTGCTGAAGGTTAGTGACTTTGGGTTAAGTGGTTTTCCAAGGGAAAAGTACAGGGCACAGGCAAGAGAGAACAAGCAGGGTATTGAAAGCAAAAGGGACAATGGCCAAGGGAGCTGTTTCTTGGCAACGGAAATGACTCAGCGGTGCATTACCTGGGGTTTGTGTGTGTGGAATTGCCGTGTGCACTTCTGACCATTTCTGTTCAGAGTTAACAGAATTTGTGAACATTTTGAAAATAAATGACACTAAAAATACCCTGAATCTATGTCATGAATTCCTGTCCTAGTGCAGCACCCCAAAACCTGCTACCACGTGGCCAAGTAGTAACACCATTAACCTCAACCACATTTGAACTGGTGACCTAGAGGTAAACAGCTCCATAGCCAATGATCAGTCTCAACTATCCAGTCCCCTCGTTTTCTGCTTTTATAAGTGGATGCACACAAGAAACAGCACAAAGTCATAGTGCTGTGAACACATTATCTTTCAAGAATCTGCAAGAGCCCTGGGACTAACATAGATGAACGCTGTGAGGATGATCATCAGGGAGGGACACCTAATATGTATTTACCTGTAAAGGTGGAAGAGGGTAAGCTATATTTCCTTTAGTAACAGAATTATATTCTGCTGTAATAAATATTAATAATCCTTCCTTTCTCAGACCCTACATCTTACATATTTAGAGTGTTAAATCTTTGGGGCAGACTGTCTCTTACTATATGGGGAGGCAGTGTTGCCTAATAGATAGAAGACAGGACTGAGGCCTATTCCCAGCTGTACTAATAGTCTGCTGAGTGACCTTGCACAAGTCACTTAAGCTCTGTCCCTCAGTTTCCCTGTCTGTAAAATGGGGAGAATGATACGGACATCCTTTGTAAAGTGCTTTGAAATCTACTGATGAAAAGTGCTATTTAAGAGTATTTTATACATTGGTACAGCATCTAGCACAATGGAATTCCAATCTCAGTTGGAATTACTATGCACTTCTGTAGTATGTAATGTATGTATGTATAAATAAATAATGTTACAGATCATATTCTTAGACAGAAAAAAGAAACAATTACATATATATTTTCAAATTATTGTAATACTAAATGCGCTTTATATGTTCTTCCTGATAGATAACATGAATTAGAATTTCCCTTCTAAATCCCGGACACCAAAAAAATCCAACACTGGACCTGATCTCTTTCATTTTCATTCAGAAGTTAATTTCAAAACTCTTGCATCAAGAAACCAGATGTTATCTTCTTAAGGGCACACAGAGTAGAAGTTTATCTCACTCTGCAGTGTTTCATTTCCTCATGCTCCTTCATTAAATGGTACATAAATTTTGTCTGGGAGGTTAAAAAATTTTTTTTTGTAAAAACATAAACTGAACATTTCATGTGTTTTCCTCCTTCTATAAAGAAACATTTTTTTTTAATTTTATTTATTCATGTATTGCACTATTTCATTAATCCCCAGAAAAGGACTGATGGAAGAATCTAAGCATAGTTCCCAGTCCTGGAATGCTTACCCACATGCGTAGTCCATTCACCTTGTGCTATATAGGATCAAACCCAAACAGATGACACTTCATTGAGTCTTAAGTATGTTGACTTGTTTATACTGTTATACACATTGTGTATCTCAGTCACTTTAATTACAAGAAAAGGTCAGTTTTCACTAATTACTTCTACTACTTTTCTTTAATGACTTTTTAAATTGGCCTTGTCTGGTGTTCATTTGGACACAGCCACATTATTCAGAAGAGGTTTTCAGCAGTAGTTTTGTAGGAGGTGGTTTCCCTTCACCACATTACAATCCAAACTTGATCATTTCTCCTCAGAGCTGTGTTTGGTTTGACACGGAGCATCCACTCCCCCCAGCAATGAGCTCCGGGAGGAGCTGCATCTCAAGAACTCCAGGGAATGCACCTGCTGTACTACCCAGTAGGATGGTGCCTCACGCTTTATCTGCAGCAAGGACTTTCACCTCTTGGGGCACTTCCATTAAATTAAATAGCCCCTGTCTTCCCTGGAGCATAGGGACTGCTACTGAGAACTCCCTAGCACTGAAACCTCTACAGAAGTGCCTAGTGCATTGTGGGAGCTACCAGAAGCAATTAATACATATAAAAATAATAATAGTACCATCACTTTGGGCAGGGTGTCCAAGGCCGAGGGGGAAGTACTGTGCCAGCCCTCCCCACACTAAGTACTGTACCCAAGCAAAGGCCAAGCCTCATTCAGCCCTACACGGTATGAATGGAAGTTACATTTCCCATACAGTAACCTGTTGCTGATATTCCCAGCAACTGAATGGGAGGCCTGTGTTCTGTAACTGGGGCATTAAGCCTTTTGATAAAGCAGTGACCTTTAGAGTAGGAACAGAATGTATTTCCAATCTTTGCTTACTCTCTTGCTTATTTTGAGAAGGCTGTAGTCATTGGAGTGTCATCAATTCGAGTAAAACAGTTAAAGCTCTGATGGAAAAGCCAGCTCATAAAGCTTCTTTCATCAGTGTTTCAAAACTAATGAGTATGAATCACATCTGGATTGGAGATGCTCTATGCAGTCCAGCATTTCTGATTCCCAATCTTTAACATGTTCAATTTTAATATTTTATAGTATATACATATGTATCAACATGGGACCAGATCCTCTGTTGGTGTAAATTGGCAGAGTCCCCATTGACTGTGATGCAGTTACAATGATTTACATCAGCTGAGGATTGAGTCCTTTGTGGTTGGTTAGTTACATAGTTAGTTGCCTAGACAAAAAAAAATACATGGACAGATATGCAGACAGAAGTATATTATAATTACACATATACCTACACAGAGACAGCGCGCTTGATTTTCCTCATTTACATTATTGTTACATTAATGTAACTCACTTATACTGATATGAATCAAAGAACAGGGCAATGAGTCAAAGCTTAATAGTTGTTTCCATGATAAATAACTATAATACTAGACTATAAACCAGGCGTGGCCAAACCACGGCTCACAGAGCTTGAGACTTCACTCTGCTGGGGGGGGGGGGGGGGAGCGGAGGGAAGAGCGAGCAATTGCAGCTCCAGCCCCATGGTGGGGCAGCAAGGCTCGGGGCTTCTCCCCGCAGCAGGTTGAGCCGGCACTTGAGGCTTCACCCCTGGTGGGGGGCCACAGCTCAGGGCTTCATCCCCGCTGGGGGGCAAGTCGAAGCTCGGGGCTTCTGCCCCATGGGTGTGAGCTGGTGCTTCAGCCCTGCAGGAGGCAGCAACCCAGTGCTCAGGGCTTCAGCCCCACAGGAGGAGGCAAGCTGGTGCTGGGGCTTCAGCCCTGCAAGTGGTGTCTAGGCTCCAGCTTCAGCAGCACATGCTTATTATAACAGGAAATTGTGACACTGTAGTGCTGTGCAGACCTCATGTGCTGTGATTTCCTTGCATGCGGCACACTCCAGGCTGTGTTTACTGTTCATAAGTCGCAGCTAAATAGTTTTAGATTGAAATGTTAACGCTATGTTAATTTTGTGGAGGACAATGACATCTTCAAACTGTAAAAGCGCAAGTATGAAGAAGAAAACCAAAGTTTTCAGCCAGAATGGGAGGAAGATTTTGCATTCACTAGTAAAGATGGCAGACCCCTGTGCCTTATCTGCAATGCATTGCTCTCTCACTACAAAGCAACTTGAAACGTCACTACGAAACGAATCACAACAACAACTTCTCCTCTAAATATTCTCCTGGATCAGAATTAAGGAAAAACAAGCTAACCACATTAAAATTACACCTCAATAGTCAACAGACACTACTTTGGGCATTCAGTAAGGAACCTGACACGACTGAAGATAGTTTTGTTATGGCATGGAATATCGCTCATGCAACACGTCAGTATTCTGATGGAGAATTTGTTACGAAGAATATTTCAGAAGTGGTTGCAATTTTAGATCCAACTAACACAAAATTCCAACAACTAATACAGCAAATTCAAATTTCGCACCACACTACAGAAAGGGAGATCTCCCAGATCAGTGCTGATGTTGCAAGCAATATGCAAAACAATCTAAAGGATTCTCTAGCATTCTGCTGACAAATCCACATATATTCAAGATAAACCACAACTAGCAACATTTGTTCACTATGTTTCTGCGGATGTCATTGGGAAAGAAGAAATGTTGGACTTAGGGGCGCTAAAAGAAACAACCCATGGTGTTGACATAAAGAACACACTTGACAGAGCACTGACAAATGCCAATGTACTGTGTTGCAATGAATGGAGCACCTGCAATGGTGGTGGTGGGGGGAGTAGGCTTTATCGGTCTTTTGAAAAGCAATCCAAAATTTCCAGAGTTTCTCCCTGTTCATTGCATCATCCATCATGAACATCTCACAGGCAGATACTTCAAGTATGAAAATGTTATGAAAACTGTCTTGGAAATTGTCAATTTCATAGGAAGACTCATTGATAGTTCAAAAATTTCATTGAAGAGCTGAATCTTGAAGACAAACCTAATGACGTCGCTTTCTACTGTATTGTGAGGTGGTTATTAACCACTGATGTCTTAAATACATTTATGGAACCGTTGGAGCCTATCAATGCTTTCCTTGAAGAAAAGGAAAGATCCACAACTGAAAGATTAGCAATGAATGCAGGACCTGATGTTTTTCATTGATATTATGCAGCTTCTGCAAACTCTCAAATTGGCACTCCAAGGGAAGGATAAGATTATTTCTGACCTTAGACAGTCTTCAGCTTCCAGAACAAGTTGCATCTTCTGCAAAGAGACAGTGTCAAGAGACTTCAACCACTTTCCCTATCTCAAGAGTAGGGTAAACACATTCCTTGACATCAAAATAGAAGACAAACTCAAGGAATACAGAGGTAAATTACAAGGACTGAGTGATGACTTTCAGACCAGGTTTGAAGACTTGCATAAGCTGAGATCCTGCTTCCCCTTTCTTGTAAACCCATTCATGGTTGATGTGATCAATGACGCTTGTCCGATTCCCAAAAGCGGGATTACAGAAACATCTACTATAGAAATGGAACTACTGGAACTCCATGAAGTCCAGGCTTTAAAGATGTTGCATAAATCACAGTCTTCAATCGAGTTCTAGAAGCAAGTGCCAGGAATGACGTATTCTGAACTCAAAAAGACTAGTGTTCGACTCATTTCAATTTTTGGCCCAATATACTGCTGTGAATTGCCATACTCCATGATGAAGTTTGTAAAATCGAAACATCATGCAGGCCTTACAAATCAACATCTGACCAAGCTCCTCTGTACTGCCTTGACAACATATCAACCAGATTTCCAAAGACTTACGACCAGGATGGAAACCCACAAAGCCTCTAGCTCTAGCAGTAATTAGCCGTAATACAGTAAGTAGGATGATGATATTTTAAAAAAATGAACGTGTAAAGGTTGTTTGTGTCTTGCGGCTCTCGAACTTCTGAAGATTATCGTATGTGGCTCAGAGGGTCAGTAAGTTTGGCCAGCCCTGCTATAAACTCATGATACTTTAATCCATATTCTGGGGTCTGTTCTTCCTTTGATAGAGGCCAGTAGTATTTGCAGCATGTAACTGTAAGAAGGGAATAACAGACCCTTTTGAATACAAGTTAACTACATGAGAGCAAATTTTTAAATATAACCACCAAAACGACCAGAATCATTTCTGTAGAAAAGAATATGAATTCATTAAATTTTTCTAGCCTTCTCTTACACTTACGTATTTTAGAACTATTTGAGCAGTGATGATATGATTTAACTATATTTTGAACATTGTTCCGCCACATCTTTCAGGTTATCAGAGTGAACAGACTGTATTTAACACAAAAAACACAATTTTATATGATTCTGTAGATTCAGAGCAATACAGTACATAAATTCACACAGGAGGTTTATTCAGATCCAACAATTACAGCACTGTATATAAGAATATGTCATGCAAGACTATTTGTGCTATTCATTGCTCAAAGGAGTAAATAAAAGCTACAGTTATACTTTGGAGCAACTTACCATGTGGTAGAAACCTGTATGGTGTTTAACCTAGACAATCATTTCAAACCACAATTATGGCAATTTATTCAGCTGTTTCCCCCGGAGCCTAAATTGCAAACATAGCCCCTCTCTCTAGAGAGCACTTCACACCGAGACTGAATGTTTAAATGTTTGTGTACGCTAACATGTGCACATCAGCTAAATTGCAGAGCAAATGTAACTTAAACACAGATTACTTACCTGTATGTAAGTATAGTGGCTCGCCAGCTGGATGCAGCAATACAAAAGGTGAGAGAATTCAAGCAAGCATCCATTATGGTTTAAATCAGCCTGCGCAAATTACTTTATCTTTATTCTGAAGGACTATTTTTGTATTTCCAGAAGTTTATGAGGAGGCATTTATTATTTTCTGGACAATGTTCAGGCAACTGGCTTAAAATATAAGTCAGCAACGCCATATTCTTAAATAAATAAATACACACACAGAGCCACATTTTCACACACTCTAGTTGAATGTGCAAAGGGGAAAATGGACATGCGAACTGGGTATTTGTGTTTCGAACTCTAAGATTTGTATGTGACAGTGTGGGCTATGTCAATAAATTTAAGTGTTGTCCATGCAGTTCAGGAGCTGGTATACACCTGAAAAATTGGTCTATTGTGCGGAGGTCATTTCTGGCAGCATTCTCATGTTTGTGAATGGCAACTGAGTGCCGTATGGTCTATGACATGCATTCATGCAGTAAATAGTGGGACATTTCAATTGTACTTGAAACAACAAACACAACCCAGTTCAGAAGCAGTCACAATGACTTCAAATTTAGATCTAAACAACCTCTGTTCACCAAGACCAGAAACTTGTTTAGTTTGCAAGGACTGAAAAATATCTAATCACAGCAGTTTAACCTGAAGGTAAGAGCTCTCAGTCACCTCCTCCTTGTCCCAAGCTTCCCTCTGCTCCTCTCACCCTGTAAGGTCCGGGGTTCCTTATTTTTACCTTAAACATTTGTCTACTATACATAGAGTGACCAGATGTCCTGTTTTTAAAGGGACAGTCCCGGTTTTGGGGACTTTTTCTTATATAGGCACCTATTATCCCTCACCCCCGTCCTGTTTTTTTACAGTTGCTATCTGGTTACCCTAACTATACATGTCATATGTCAATTCATGCACTGGCAAGTTTGCCTATAGCCACAAACGTCACCTGATGGTCAGCACACCCTTCCCAAGTAGCGATTGGGGGGGGTGGGGTAGGTCATAGAGCTGCACAAAACTTGGCAGCTTGATGGGGGTAGTGAGGGGTATATAGAGGTTGGTAGGGTGAGACTGGGGCCTGTGTGGAGGGCTAACTGGATGCTGAGTGGGGGCTGTCTGGAGAGCAAAATGGGTACAAGTATTTGGGGCTATCTAGGTGGGTGGATTGTCTAAGGCTAAGTCTACACTTATGGTGGCATGTAGAGTACAGGCACTAGCCACGTTGCTACATGCTGCAGTGAAAGACACACTGCATCCACACATGTCACTGTGGTGTGTAGCTACACATGGTAGTGAAAGATTCCAGCAATAGAGAGGCAGCAAGGAAAGCCATGTCTCACTCGCTACACTATTTTTTTATACCCATGCTAGCTGGGCATGCAGTATCTGTTCTCTCCATATCACTGTAAATGTTGATTTAGCCAGAGGGGAAGCTAGGGTGGCCAGGCACTCCGTTTTTGACCAGAGACTGAGACTGGGTCTTCATTGTGCCTGACACTACAAGCATATACTGCAGTGGCAGAAGCATCTTGTACAACTCTGCTGTAACCATTTTCATTGCTGTCAATGATTTAAACAGTGCCCAGAACTGCACTGTACAAGGTCTTGTTCTTCATATGTCCTCATTGTTTGTCTTCTGCATGTGTTCCTGTCATTGGTGCCAGAGGCTCTGTGCACTGGTGTAACTATATCAATATGCTGCCAAAAGTACCAATTCCTAATATAGATGGGTGGCTCTGACAAAGTGGGGCTTATGTCCATGAAGCTTGCCCACTGATGTATCTACACCAGTGCCAATTTCTCTAATGTGTATTAAGGTACACATAATTTAACTTCAATACTCACCACAGGTCTGATACGCATTTACTGTCAGGCCACATTTACATCTATTTTAAGGCCACTTCACAATGCTGCAGTGGTATTAATAGGCCTTGGTATAAATGAGAACCAACCCCACTGTATACAGGGATTTATATTTTTATACAAAGATTTGCAATAGGCACCTAAAATGAGGTGTACTATAACTAGTGGTGAGCCTGATGTGCAAAGTCCAAATCTTGATCAAACAGTCCAGGATTATTCAACAGTCCAGGAGTATTGTGGTTTTGTTTTCAGTTCATCTCTAGCAATAACTGTATATGGAGTGGGCTTGTAATTAACATAAGATGTTCTTAATAAAGTCACAAAAGGGAAAGTGTTCCCTACCATACGCTCTTCATCAGCTTTGTGATCTAGCAGTGAAATTAAAAGACTAGAGATCAGGACTCCTCAGTTCTATTACCAGCTCTGCTAGAGCCTCACACGTGACCTGTGGAAAAATCATTTAACCTAAATGTGCCTCAGCTTCTCCTTCTTTAAAACGGGGTTAACAGAGTGTTGGAGGATTGACTGTAAAGAACTTGGAGATCACTGAATGCAAGGCACCACTTAAGCGTAAGTAAACATTCGTTGAACTCTGTCACTGTTTGATTTTACTTAAACAATTTTCTCCTCTCAGGTCCACATGGCAGATGATCTCAGCCAATATTCTGCCCTCCTTTCATGCACAGAATTCCAACTGGATCGAGTAGTGAGAATAAGATATCACAGTTCAGCTCAACTGCTCTTTGGAACAGAGAGGAGAATTTCACTCTGTCTTAGGCATAACATCCCTAGACAGAAAATCAAAAGCTAATAGTTTTCAAATACTACATTAAAATTAAAACAGTTCTCTTTTAGCTCCCTCATGTACATACCTACCTCCCAGGGATGTACCAAACTTGACTACAGTTTCTCTTTTTGTCGATTTCCATTATTAAACTACCCACAGTATGTAGTAATTAATAGCGGTCTTTATGATCATCAATTTCATTGTTGTAATGGGTGAATGTCCTTAGTGCCTACTGAGCTAAACACAACACACTCTTTATTTTTTGTTTCTATCTGCTACAAACAGCAATTAAACCTGAAGAAAAAATATGACTGAAATGAAATTGTGACCACGCAGTTAATTTCATACTAAGAATCTAATATTCTGTAAAGCTTGTGGGAGGACACGAGATGGGGGCCAGATTCCAATCTTAGTAACTGCACTGTAAACACGGAACCCAATTCTCCTCTTGCTTACACCTATTAAAAATGGGAGCCACTGAAGCCAATGGAAGTACAGGTCTGAAAAACTGGTGTGAAAGAATAATTCGACCCACTGAGTATAAGATGCACTTTTATTACCAGAATTGTTCGTCAACACACTAGACTGGTGAGTTGTCTTAAAATTAGAGCTGCTAAATTTGGTTTGGTTTTAGTACAAGCGATTTTAGCCACTCTAATGTGGATGAGAAAAATAAATGATTTATTTAACATAATTGTTCTTCACCAGCTCCTTCTGCCCTTTAAATTTGCAGTAAAATCCTGCATTCCATTGAGATTAGCAGAGGTTACTCTCTCCTAGGATGGTGGGATGTGGGTAGGGTTAAACTACCCAGGCAAGAGCCTATCTGTTGATGCAAAGAGTAGCGTTGACCCTGTCCATTTCCAGGAACAATGGCAGAGATTGGGAGATAGAATCAACTGATGAAGGCTGGATGGAGCAGAGCTAAGGAAAATAAAGATAACAAACTTAGAGAAAACAAATGGCAGCAAATGGGAACTATTATTTTAGAAATCTCCATATTGGTTTTACAAGAAGACTGACCACTGGTTAAAAATTTACTTCTGATGGCACTCAACAGCTTTGATTAATAAATATTTATGACAACTCACTAGCTTGTTTTCTACAAATATAAAGATCAATCTATACAGAATTTTCCTCTGAATTTGGCGGAGGGAAAAATAAAGTAATTTACAAAACTAATACAGTTAAATAGCCACATTTATAGTCATTAAAACTGAACAGCCTGTAAGTATAAGTCAACCTCTGCAAGCCAGTCTACAATGTTTGCAACACAGACCTGCAGGAGATATTTAATATGAAAAAGGGCAAATGTGAAACTATTGGCTAAGCTTAAAATAAGGTGAAAGATTCAGGTTTAGAAAAATAAACACACTAATCACACCAGGCTAGCTTCAAATAAACAAATATCCAATTTTTGATGTAGCAAACTGCAAAAGCCATTCTCTCAGAACTCCCAGGGCCTTGCATGTAGGTCTGCAATGCAAACGCCAGACTTTGTGTCGTCGCTATTGATTTGTCCTTTTAAGTAATTTAAAGCCAATCTGCAAAGTGATTATTCCCTATCCTACACTACACCTAGTTTAAAAAAAAAAAAAACCCACACACACCAACAATTACATGTTTTCCTATTATTTATGCTATAGTGGAGTCCAGATGCTGCAGCTGAGACTGGGTCTTCATTGTACCTGACAACTACAAGCATATAGTTTGGCAGTCCCTAAAGTTAAATTACTCTTGAAGAACAAGTAATCCCACTGTTCAGAGTGGGAGTCATTACTAAAGTGAGACAGACCATTTCTGCATCCATCAATGACACATTTTATATGTTTTATGATCACCAGTTTAATAAAAATCTGTGTGTTTTAGAAACCCTCTTGCCATCTGTGATTGTATTACTGGAAACAGGAACAAGTTAATTTGCCACAAAGAAGACCACAGGCTTTTCCCAACAGAGAGGTGCTATAATTAAAAAAAACCACACACACACACACACAAAAAAAACACACCACTCATTTCCCATGACAATAATGTATTCTATTAATAAATTAACTTCACAGAACCCTACAACTCATGGCCCAACCCAAGCATACTCCAATGAAGCCAGCGGGAGTTTGAGACCTCCGGAACATGCTCACCATGGCCCTTAGCAGCTTCCAGAAAGCTCGCACAATGCCACAGATGATGCCCCAGGAGCTACCAGGGTAATTATAGGAATTAATCAGCACTATGGCACTGTACAGGTTGGGTGTTGCAACAGGCACCGGGGGCGCAGGCCCAATGACAACAGGTGCTGCTCCACGTATGTTGCTCCACAGGTGCTGGCTTTACATTAAGAATCATCCCACTGTGCTGAATCCAGCAGCTAAACTGTTCGTGCTGCCCCTACACCACCACTCTGATATATTCCATCTTTCTCGGATATAAGCTTTTGCCTTCAGCTAATTCTTAGCATTAATATTTTCTTCTAGGCAGAGTAAAAAAATTCAAACATCTATTTAGTCACATTGAATGTGTAAAATATTTTTTTTTCAATTCACCTAGAAATTTAGGCCCTAATCCTGCAGACTAAGCCATGCGGTTGGATTCCTGAATTTATGAGGGGGCCAAAGGACTTCAGCAGGACTCCAGGCAGCCATGAAGATCCACCTGCATGGATCTGACTGGATCACAGTCCTAGCAATGTATCCCCAGAGTCTACAAAGGAATCTTCATGTGCTGAGCCACACTGCCACATGGAGACTTCACATGGAAGCAAGGGTCCAGAAAAGGGTCCAGAAAGCAGGCAGGCCCCTTTGCAGGCTCGAAGCCTCAATGTCTAATGCACGCAAGTCATTGTTAGGATATGTGCAAGGAAAGTTACCAAGAAGATGAGGTTTAAAGATTATTTTGTTGTACTTGAACTGAAATAGCTCAAATTATTCTTTTAAAATTATCAAAAGATTATTTTAAAGAGCTATGTGACCACTCATAGTATTTCTGAAAGATGTAGATATATTAGCCCTTGGGAGACTCTGGATTTTTATTTTTATTTTTTTAAATGCACACACATTTTGATGCATTCATTTGGCTAGCAGCAGACTGGAAAATATTAGCATTTTAGGGACAAGAAGTGTCTGACACACTTAGATTTAAAAACAACCTAACAGATGCGTAACTCATAAAAATTAGAGATGGAAAAGACCTAACTATATTATTAGATCTTCTAGCCCATCTCTCTACCAATGCAGGACTGCTCCCAGTTCCTCTAATAATAATGTCTAATATAATTGCACTTGATAATTGCACTGGTTTCTGCATGTACATACCCATAGGAGTTTTACACACATACACACAGTTAAAGTCCCTTTGAAAATTTGGCCAAAAAATTTAGAGTTCAGAGGAGGCAAAAACACTAAAATCCAACATGCTATATAAAATTCCCCACTGTGTGGAGACTCAGGCAATATTCCAGGCACAGTGGAATGGGGCGGGGATGTTTCAGCCTTCTCTCCGTTTTCTTGCTTTGGCTGGATTATGTCACATCCTTGTAGTTATTCAAACACAGGCTTCTTTGTGAGATATAAAGGTACATATCATATTTATCATCTATAAGGACACTTCCTTTACCGGTTCAAACTTCTTCTAAAGGCCTGTGTTAATTAGTCTCCGTTATACCCATCAAATATGATCAGATTTCTAAAAATACAGTGGTTTATTTTCCCAGAACACGTTATAACAATATAAAGCCTATACAAGTTTTTAAAAGGCAACTGCAAAATATATTAGTGAATATTCACTGCAAGCTGTCTTTAAAGGCTAGATTCTGCTTCACTTTGAGCAATACCTTACTAGATGGGTTGTCCAATTTAAATCAGACTACTTGGAGGATAAGATGTTACTCAATGAGAGGCAGAGTCTAGCCCTTAATAAATAAAACATGGATGGGTGGCTGAGATAAGTCTTTGCTTTACCTGCCATTTTACCGTTTTGCAGGATCATTTACACTCTTTCCCATTAAAAGAAATGGGAAAGAAAAATAGTCAAGAGCAATTAGTTTATTTAATCAATGGTCTTAATTGTAAGAGGACACTACTTCAAGTCGGGGGATCAACGGTTGGGTACTGGAAGCTGTAAAAAAATAAATCAGTCACTCACTAGAGACAGAGTGTAGAAAAAGAGTGTCTTGGAAACTGGGTGTGGCTGTAGAGTTTTACCTTATTGGTTTTCACCACTGAAGTGCTACAGGGATCTATGCAAAATGCTGAACTGTATTTTTTAAATTTATTTTATACCGTCTGTTTAGCCATTTTCTTAAACCAACATAAGAGGTACAGAACTTTCTTGGCAAATTAAATGAAAACTGGGTAAATCCATTTGCAGTCATTCAAAAAATAAATAAAAAACATAAAAGTTAAGTCAGAGACATCATGCCCAGGTGTAAAATTTCTTCTGTCACAACTAATTGCCTCTATCCGAAAAGGGACATACTGAATCCAGTGCTGAAAGGCATTTGCTGTCTAATAAAGTCAAGACTAATGCAACAAAACAGGCAGCTGCTTGTCAAAAAAGCCTTTCACTTCACTGCCCAGATTGGTTAACACAACATTATTAGTTCATCTTTCAAGACACACCAAAAACCCTAGGATTTTCTTTCTCACCAGGTTAGCTATGGAACCATCCATCAGTGGCAGCAACAAAATCCCTCTCTAAGCTTCACATACACCACACACCTTCGCTGTGTACACATCACAGTATCGCAGCTAGCTCAACCATTATGAGCTCTACATTAAACTACAATGTTATCAACAAACAAACAAGTCAATGCTGCTTGCCTTTCCCTCATCTACAGAATAAGAGAAAGTGGAAAGCTATAGACATATCTCTACACTTGAACTAAAGAAGCTCGATGCTCCAGCATCCCTAGTCTCCAAACCACTCCTATAGTCTCGCTCTGTTTCCTCACACACAAAATTTTTGCAGTCTCCGTTCACATTACCTTCTTGGGTCTTTTCCTCCTCTGATTACTGCCGTTGTACTTCTCCCCACCATCATTTTTTTGGGCTGCTTCTCCGTTCATCATTTTGAACAGTTTTGAAAGCAAAGATCTCTGCCATTAAACCCTCCCGACTGTACAGACCATTAGTGAGTGTGTCACTTGCTGGAGAGGAGGAGGGGTGTATATGTGTGCGTCTGTGTGTGTGTGTTGGTGGGGGAGGGAAGAGGGCGCACTGGGAGGGTGAGCATGATGGTGTTGCCATGGCAGCAGCTGCCACAATTGTTTATCTGACTGCATTGTTAAATCTGATTCAACCAATTACCAACAAAGTCTGGATGCTTTACAACGAAGAAAGCCTTGAACTGAGAATGCCAGGGTCTAGCACAGGGTGCGGGGATCAGCATGGTGACTAGCTGGTGCTTGATACAATTTCCTTTTTGATGAGATGTGGGGAAAAGACTGCACAACAATCCCTGTATGTGATTACACTTCAACGCAGAGCTGACACAAGGCATATAAGATCACTGTAGCAACTTTGCAGTGCTTTCTAAACCCAAGGGGGTACATTACATTTTATGCAAAGGAAGGATGCATTTGGCAACATTCTGCTTTCAGTTACACACTGGTGTAAACCCAAATCTAATTCTCCGTGGAGTTACTCCAGATTTGCAGCATGGTTACTGAGAGAATTCCAACATTAAATTCCGATTACAGTTATTCTGTTCCACCTGAAAAGAAACCCGCAAAGATGAAAGTCATATTTAACTAGTACTTTCACTCTATCAACTTTTCTTTCCAATGAAGGAAGAAATGAATGTTAGAAGCTAGACCTTCTCTTAGCCCGTATGCCTGCTGGCACAGACTCCTGATTTGTTATATTCTAATCAAAGAATCTAAATCAAATTTATTAAAACATTTTGTTGGATCCAATTCTTAAGTGGGCAAAATTCCCCATTCCCAGGTGCCATAATACTTCAATAACAGTTTTCTCCCTGTGTTAGGACTGGAGCCCTGCGTAGACACCAGTATTCTATCCCACCTCTCTAATTCATGGATTAAGATTTATTTATTATTTCAATTACAGTAGCAGACAGAGGCCCCAGTCAAGATAGGTTCCATGTTGTACTAGGCGCAATAGGAAACACACATACCCTTGTCCTGAATCCCATGCACATTAGTGAAGTCACTGCAGTAATATCAACAGACTAAGAAAACTACACGTGGAATTGTTGAGATTAAGTCCAAATAATACTAAAATGGTTTCCACAGTGTGAGCAAATAGTTCATATTCTAAACTAAATCACCCCCACCTTGTTTTGAAAGGACTAGATAGAAACATTCAGATGTAAATGCATGCAGGAATAGCAAAGAAAGTTCTTTATTTCTTCCAGTGAATATGCTAACAAAAATACTGTTCCACTTGCTACTGAACAAAGAAACAGAGAAATTTGCCCTCCTTCCTTAACAGTAGCTAGGGTGAAGGGAACAAAAGGAAGAAGTCACTAACTGCTTACTCAGTGGAGGAGGAGGAGGGGTGAGAAAGGGGAAAAGAACCAATGAGGCATGAATGTGCAGTTTCACACAATTAAATCAGCTGCTAACACAATGAACATCTGCATCATAACAACAATATGTTCAATATGCACCAGCAGTCTGCAACTCTTTATTTAGAGCTACTTATAGGTGACTTTTTTCTTAGTAGAAGAAGGAATCTTCATGTTGAAGTAAGGAG
The DNA here is from genome assembly GCF_013100865.1 of Trachemys scripta elegans. Taxonomy (NCBI): domain Eukaryota; kingdom Metazoa; phylum Chordata; order Testudines; family Emydidae; genus Trachemys; species Trachemys scripta. The sequence goes on along the minus strand of NC_048302.1, from coordinate 34,242,016 downwards.
AGGGATAACTCGAATGAGGTAGACATGATATTACTTAGCATCTGTTATGCCATAATTAGAGCTGTAATTTGTCATGGTAAATGTTGGGGAAAAACATGGAGTAGACATTTGTTATTAGTGTCAGACATTCATGGGAATCATTTCTGAAACCTAGAAAGACATGGACATACTTTTAACTCATAAGCAAAATACCCTTGTGTGCTGGAGTTATTTTTAAATGCTCTATCTTAAATGACAGGTTTCAGAGTAGCAGCCGTGTTAGTCTGTATCCGCAAAGAGAACAGGAGTACTTGTGGCACCTTAGAGACTAACAAATTTATTAGAGCATAAGCTTTCGTGGACTACAGCCCACTTCTTCGGATGCATATAGAGTGGAACATATATTGAGGAGATATATATACACACATACAGAGAGCATGAACAGGTGGGAGTTGTCTTACCAACTCTGAGAGGCCAATTAAGTAAGAGAAAAAAAAAAAAAACTTTTGAAGTGATAATCAAGCTAGCCCAGTACAGACAGGTTAAATGCTCAGCTGTTTGCCTTTTCCCCTATAGGCCTAAACTTTTAAAACTTTCTGTTTACATCTATATCCCAACTACTAAACTGCTCCTTACGGCAAGATGTGCCCTTGATGTGCCTCAGGATGAGGTACTTAGTGTTTGTTTTGTTACTCTATGAATTTCTCTTGCAAACCTCACAAAAACTGGATAAATTTAAAAACATGGATTTTTAACCTATGAAAATCCCAGACAGAGAAAAATATTGACATTGGAAAAAAACACACGCTGCATCACTGAAAAAACATTGACTATATTGTATTGCAGTGATGCAGCTTGACTTAGAAAGACCTCTCTCTTCAACTCTGAGGCTTGCCTCAGGCCCCTGAGAATATGGAAGCTGCTATCCCAAATTTCACTCTGCATTCTACATCTACTGTGATCTTCCAGCTGGAAAATGAAGAGGAAAACATGGCTGCAAGAGAGCTCTGTGACAGCCAGGGTAACAGGCAGGAAGTCCCAAGAGTTCTTCATGGTGGAAGGCTAAAGCCTGATAAAAGAGAAAGACTAGTGAAAAAACAAGGCTAGTGCCACTGCATGGTGGCCAGGCATCAGTGAGAGCTTTTGAGATCGGGGATGTGTGAAGCAGGTTTCTGAGATTTTCACTTTGATTAGGTAGGCTTTCAAAAGTTCTCACAGCTCTACCCTCACATAAGCTTTTGAGAACATAAAAATATATGGGGAAACAGACACTTCTGGCTAGAAGACCAGCAGGGCCGGCTCTGGCTTTTTTGCCGCCCCAAGCACAAAAAAAAAAAAAAAAAAAAAAAAAGTGAAGGGCGGCCGGAGCCAGGGTGCAAACTTTTGGTGCCACTTACTTGGCAGCTCGCGGCTGCCTCCCCCGGCCACGCTGGCTAGCAGGTCTCCCTGTGCTGCAGACGTGTCCCAACCAGCGGAGTGCGTGCTTCGGCTAGCGGTGGCGGGAGGGGAAAGGAGTGGGGGCCAGAAAGAGAGAGAGAAGGGGGTGGCCAGGGCTTCCTTCAGCCGGGGTGCTCGCCATTCAGCCCCTCCCGCCGTGCCGCCTGCCAGGAGGGCTCCACGCCGCTCCCGCCTGCAGGTGAATTGAAAGTCGGTGAGGAGGGAAGGACGTGGGCTGCTGGGCTTGCTGCAGACCTGACACCAGCTGGGGCAGACAGAGCGCACAGCCCGCTCCAGGCAAGGTGCTCCCCTCCTCTGCCCCACCGCCCCTTACAGGGTGGCCGGAGCGAAAAAAGAGAAAAGGCGGCCTTGCCACCCTAGGATTGGACAGATGCTGCCCCTTAGAATCTGCCACCCCAAGCACGACCTTGCTCGGCTGGTGCCTGGAGCCGGCCCTGAAGACCAGATTGCAAACAAAGTAGGATTATTAGATATTAAGCATAGGTGTTTTGCTAGTGACAGTGTGCATTTCTTCTCAGATGTTTTCCATGTTCTGTTAGTTTAAAATGGCAGCAATGCAGCATCTCCCTCATGGGAAATCACGGGTATACTGTGACAATATTCTAAAAGGAATAAATTGAAAAAGCTTGTTTTGACAAGCATATCAAATACCTATTAATGGGACATACAATGCTAGAAGGGTACAAACTCACTGAAGGATGACATCCTCATTAACCTTAACTGCTGTTTGCCTGTTTTCTCTAAGTCTGGGAATTCATTTTTGGCAACAGGATCTTACATGCAGTCATGGAAATAATGTTCACGCTCTGTGACATGTTACAATTTCTTATATCCTGTTACCACAGAAATACAATATGAAACTTAGTAAATAGGGAGTCAAACATCTTACTGTTTATCATTGAATGTATTTTATGTGAATTAATACTGCCTCACTTGGCTCAGATAACTTAAAGTCAAAGAGAAAGGATGTTGGATGTCCCACTTATTCCTCAGTATTCTTCAAGCCTGTCTAATATACTCCTAGATAACAGATGGCTGGAAGAAGCCCCAGGTGGAAGAGATTGGCTGGTCCTATGTTTATATCTTATGGGGTCCACTTCCCAGAGCACAATGCATTAGCTGGCAAAATGCTATACAGGCTGTCAGTCTTTTAATATAGGAGGCACTTGAAATTATATGGTACAGGGATTGAGTAGTTAACTCACTAACAGTGGAATGCTTCAATCACGTACATGATAAACACCCATCAGTTTCCAACAGGAAGTCTGACCACAAAGCAATTATGAGATCATTGGTTGGTAACACATGATCACCAGGATCCCATGACTGAGAGTTTAGGTGTTCAGATGGAACAGTGAAAGGAAACTCTCCCAGGGGTATCCCCTTGTAGCTAGTCTTTAAATATATTTAATTTGAGATGGACCCAAACCAGTAATTATGACAATGGAGAATTTAGCTAGTTGGCTTCTTATAGCTAACTGTAGTCCCTATACAGTCTAGAAGTATCTATGAAAAACTAAAGGAAATAGTACTCCATGGAGAGGGAGCAGTATAAAATCATCCTCCTTCAAACGACTTTAATGGGGCTGAATAAATCCTGGTTTCAATTTTGTTCATAAAGCTGCCAACGGATTACACATTCAGAAGTACAACGTCAAGCAAATTATGGAACAGTTCTTTGAAAGTTCCTTAACAACATGCCAGCTAGTCCCCATGAAAGTGTTTAAATCAATCTCTTGAATCTGATAAGTGCTCTCTTAGTTTGTGAGAAATGCTTCCTTACTGAATTGCTTGTTTTGGTTATAATCCTAGGAACTTCATGCCCCAAAACATTTGCTTTGCCACCTGAGCTGAGGGAGAATTTCCAACAGCTGCCAGGAACGGTTGACCTGATACAGCGCAAATGGCTGTTGCTAAATATTACAGTGTCCAACATATCAACCCATCCATATATGGCAAGTCCCATTTCATCTCTACTTTTAAGAGGCATAGTACACTTCACCAAAACTCTCAGAACTGTGATTGTGGGCAAATTTTCATAGCTAGGTGCCTAACATGAGGTACCTAAATATGAAGTGGCCTAATTTTCAGAGGCACCAAGCAACCCCACCTCCCAATGACGTCAACATGAGCTGCAGATGGTTCAGCACCTTTGAAAATCAGGCCACTGCTATTTAGTTGTCTATGTATGATTTTAGGAACCTAACTTCAGGCAACCAGGTTTGAAAATATTAGCCACACTATTAGAAGCAATTTACTAACCCAACTGTATGCCCAAGGAAACCCTATTGCTACAAAAGGAGTTATGACGTTTTGATGTAGAAGTCCTTTCTATCATGGGAGTTGAAGGCAAAAATGCTTAGTTTGGGAAAATAAGGTCAAGGAGACTAAAAGCTTAAAGTATACTTTACTTTCTAAGCAGTAAGGAAGGGAACTTAATTCAGATGAGGCATGGATGACAACAGTAGCACCCAAAGGAAAAAACCCATTACCATTAAACAGGGCAAGACAAAAAAAGTCTACCCTCTCAAGCTTCTGTTATCAAACTGGACTAAACAAAAGACTTCCTATCAACAGATGAGATTCACCATTGTTGGAATCATAGAAGGTGAAAAAAGGGACTGGATGACTCTGAGGATTAGCACAAGAATATGTAAACTTTCACCTCTGGATCAAATCACTGACATCTGATCAGTGTTTGGTAACCTTTTTAAATGAGTGGTCTCAGTCAGGTGTTTAGTGAACAGAAGGCCACTGAGAACCAGTTACTGGGCCCCATCTGAAACACGTCAGTGGCGGAATGATAAATCATTCAGCCAGTGACCAGTTTCCAGAGGCACTTAAAATAAGTAGTTAAGAATAAGTAGACAAGGGGTCTGATTGATATCAAGGAAGCTGCAGTGATTTACACCAGCAGAGGATTTGGCCCAAGATACAAAGGGAAGGCTACTGCTTGGCATGACTTTAGCCTCTTCTGGATCTACTAGCAAATGGGATGCTTTCATTTGCCAACGGTGCATCCCCCTTGTTTACTGTGAAAGCAGGTTTCTCAGATATATCTTGTTTTTCCATTTTAATCCAACCAAATTTGGGAACCAGTCATCTGATGACTTGCCTAAGATTATAGACAAATGTGATGCATAAGAAGAATTTATGAAAATAATAATAATGGTTGAAAAGCATTTTGATAGTTCTTGAAGGTGAGAGAGTCAGTACTTGTCAGGAAGTTCTTTTCACATGTTGTTCTACTCACCTGCTAAAAAATCTTTTCTTTTACACTAATAATCTTTAACATGCAGCTGACAACCTTATCCATGACAGTCTGCTAAGTAGAGTACTAGGTCAGCCACACACACAGGAGAAAGTTGGCATGTTGGCTTTGAATCAGGGATCTAAGAAGGGAGCCACCACTGTACTCTTCTGATTCCTGAATGTGCTTCATACCAGCTTCTCCTTTCAATTTGGATAAGAGGCTGCTCTCAAAGTACACTGAAAACAGCAATTGCTTCAGAGTGTACCTCAATGTGTTTTAAAGTATAATATAATTTAGGAACCGATATTATAATGAGACTGCGTAGGCAAACAGGATAATCATTAATGCACTAAACAATAGCTCTCACAGCCCTGGACATCATGGGCAAACATCAAGAACTTCTTTGGGGATCAGAACAGATAAGATAAATAATATCTCAAGTGTTAGTTACTATAGAATTTAGGTAAAAATCAGATTCTACAACAAGTAGCAGAGATCATAGTGCAATCAAGGTAGAAACAATCCCAAACTAATTCCTCTGGTTTTCCTCAAGCTTTTTCCACTTCCCCCCTCCCCATCCCCCAACTACACTTTTCTTTTGCAATAAAGAAAAGAATAACTAACCTGCTACATATATCTCCAAACTAGAAAAACTTCAAAGAATAAACATTTTAGTCAAGTATTGGCAAACTGGTAACAATGGTACTTTTGTTTTCTTTAATGAATCAATCTGCCTTCCCCACACTTACTCTGACCATGGGAAAACATAGGAAGTGACATCAAGTTTTACATGAGCAAGAACAACAGGATGGGCCCCATGTGTATGAGGTTAAGAAAGATCAAAGGATTTAGTTATCTGACATTTCACATTTGGCTTTTAATCTTTCCACTCCACCTTTCAATATCAAATAAATGTTGATTTCCTTCACAATCAAAATCATTGATGCAGAGGATGTGAAAAAGAAGTGGGTTTTGTATTTTTGATAAAGACCCACAATCATTTGCTGAGCTTTCATTAGCTAAGTTATTCAGACAAAGGATTAATCAACTAATTGATGCTCCCCTTTTCCAAAGCAAATTAGATTAAAGAGATTTATTTGCATCCATATTATTGGTTTTATTGCTTAAACTACAACACCGACAGCTTTTCCACTTAGCCTTTCCTGACCCCTAAGAAAGGCAGGGGTCTCTTTGTCTACCTGTTATGTGTTTATACTATACATAAGCATGGTGGGTTACTCATCTATAATTGGGCACTACTACAATACAAATAATCAATCATTCCATAAAGCCAAATCCACTCTCATTGAAGTCAGCAGCAGCACACCCATTTAATTTAATCCCACAGGACAGGCATTCAGCCATTACAAAGAAAAACAGTGAAATGGAGAAACATTAGAAAGATAGATCAAGTAAGGACTTTCCTCTGCAACACTGATCTATTTCATCCATGTTTATGCCACTTCTGGGTGGGGAAGATAATCCCTAACACACTGAACATATCAGACCACTGATCAATCTTTAACTGAATACAGAATCCAACCTTTCATTTAAAGTATAAAAATGCATTTAATGTTGCTATCACTAAAGCACTTGTGTGTTCCACTTGAATAAACGCAGATGTTTTGCTTTCTCAAAAGGCAGATAGTTGTATTTTGTTAATAGTGTCTGTATTTAAAATTGGGAAGAATCACTAATCATATTCATTAATTGTTCTGCACTTATTAAATGGTCTGTATAGGATGATCCTCTGGGGTCTTCTTGAGTCTCCCTTGAGAGGTTTCTGGTTTCTACTGGTTACCTTGCTCTGAACCCTGAGGGCTCCATCTGTCCCACCATGATAAGGAAAGAACAATAGAGTAAATCACAGGGGGAAGGAGGGACAGAGAGAGAGGAAGGATTGGGGGGGGGGGCGGGAGAAGAGACAAGACCAAAACTATGGTTTATCACTAAAATCATCAAACCAAGCCAAAATCTGAGGTAGGGGAGAAGGGGAAATGGTAAGGCATTTATTTTTAACTATATCTTCAATACTGGACAAATGGCATTTTAAATTATTTTTATCCCTCAGGAGGAATGCTGAAGTTAAACTATACATAATACCCAATAAATCAGCACTTCTGCACTGTTATGTAAGAGTCCCCTAAGCAATAATCATTCTCTCCACAATAAGTGAAGCATAGACACAACCAGTAGCAGACCCACAAAAAGACAGGAAGAAAAGGAGATCAAGTCAGTGGCTTTGGAGTGGATTTATTTTAGTCAGAAATAAAAACTATAGAACAGGCGTAGGCAACCTATGGCATGTGTGCCGAAGGCGGCACACGAGCTGATTTTCAGTGGCACTCACACTGCCCAGGTCCTGGCCACTGGTCCGTGGGGCTCTGCATTTTAATTTAATTTTAAATGAAGCTTCTTACACATTTTAAAAACCTTATTTTCTTTACATACAACAACAGTTTAGTTATATATTATAGACTTATAGAAAGAGACCTTCTAAAAACGTTAAAATGTATTACTGGCACGCAAAACCTTAAATTAGAGTGAATAAATGAAGACTCGGCACACCACTTCTGAAAGGTTGCTGACCCCTCCTATAGAATAAAAAGGAGACGGAAAACAGAAAGAACCAAAGTAGACTATAGGTAAAGAAGAGATGCAGGAGTAGGTATGCAAAATAGTCATTAAAAACAACAACAATTAAATAGGTTTTATTATAAAGCAATCAAAAGGTACATGTCAATCACCATATATAGACACAAAAGGCAGATTCCATGTTGCTCTTTTCCTATGCCCAGCACAGGAAAGGATGGGTCAAGTGGGAAAATTCAGGCCTCTTTGGAACTTGCAAATTCTGGGGTCAGCCATCAGCACAGTTTAAAGCAACCTAAGGACTGTTCTAAACTGCATCTCGTTGTAGTGGACCATAACACTGGCAAAGAATAACTGGAGTGCAGTGTTTCAGCCATGCCTTTGACATGTCCTCTATGGTGAGGGCAAAGAAGGATGCTAGTGTAGAGCCATTGCCATCCCATGCTAACCAGAGAAGCTGGCTTATTCTAGGGGGGCTGGTTTTGTCACATTTAAAGCTCCTTTACACCACTTCAGCAGCATAAGAGACAGACCAACTGTTGCACATGACCTGTAACCTAGAGATTAATTTTGTTGTATCTAATTTTAGAGGTATTTCCACATCAATGAATTCTTCCCTGATAAAGAATACCTAATGCTCACAATGCTGCAGCCAATGACGCTGCATGCTGGCAGTGGGTGTGGGATCAGGCCTTTAAAGTTGTTTATCAGGACAGGGATGTTGGAATTTACCAAACACAAATAAATAGTTTAAGATACACCAGTCACTCCTAAACTTTGTGATTCAAAGGGAGGCAAAAAATAATAAGTCACTCAGAGTCACTTTTGCACTTTTCAAATGTACAACAAAAATCTAATTTTGGCCCAGATCCTCACCTGGTGAAAATCGACACAGCTCCACTGAAGTTAATGGAATTGTACCCCTTTACAACAGTCAACAATATGGCCTTTTCTGTGTATGTCACTAGCAGTTTGGAATGCATATCCCAGTAGAAAGACTCTTTCCTTTGATGGAGAATGTTTTCACTTTGATTAAGACACAATTTTCCCATAAAAATAACACTATTGCATTCCATTTAAGAACTAACTTGCACTTGCAAAGGTTTGGTATGAAATGATTTTCCTTCTGGATTTATACCATATTGATATGAATGACCTTCTGGTGCATCCAACTCAGGACAATAAATCATACCCCATTTTACAGCAATCCTCACTCTCTAAAGAGATACAATTAAAGTTGTCTAGATATACTTTGCACCTATTTTTAAAGTAAGCCAGGTTAAATAACGTTGGTCAGTTCTGCATTTTTTTCTTTGTTCATGTCAGCACCAAAAGCAATGGACAGCAGCGCAGAATAAACCTGTTTCCCTGTACATTTTTAAATGTAACCTGTTCACCCTTTGTTTCCTTCAGATACACAAAAAAATTAATTGATGATGCGTCATGCAATAGAGGAGTCAAACACTTCATTTATCAACATGCTAGAAAGCCAGGAAACATCTTCAGTGACAAATTCACCTGGGTGACTCATCTCCCCAGCTGTGTATCTGCTGTTGTTAGGGGACCTCAACACAAAGACATCTAGCCCTTTGTTCTTTGTGTATGTTGTTAACCCTTTATAGTGTGCTTGTTTTCTGTTTCCATTAGCCAAATAGAACAGAGACTGAATTACACAAAACAAAAATCACATGGAGAAAGAGTTGTTCCAAAGCTATTATGCAAACACAGGCATTTAACAAGCAACAGTTGTGAGAAACTCACAGGTTTGGTTTCCATCTTGGAGAAACACTGAGTCATTGGCAAGCGCTAGGAACAGAATCCAGGAGTCCTATCTCCCAGCCCACTGGGAGAATCCAGGAGCCCTCTCTCCCAGCCCACTGTTCTTACCACCAGCCCACACTCCCTCCTTCACACTGATCTTCATTTCAATTATGCTTGCACTATTGGGGGAGGGGTGCAAGAGAGGAGGTCACTAACTAAGACAAAGTAAAAACATGTCTGTACCAGAATTTCACTTGTGAGTTTGTTACTGGCACTGACTTTTCAGTCGTTACATGAAAAAACACATTTTATTTTTTATTTTGGAATTGTTAAGGATTGATGCATGTAGGTTTTAATACTACAGTAAATACCACTCTACAGAAATGGCAAGGAACATTTCTAAAGAAACCTTTTCCATCCAGGACTATGATTTTCTGTAGGGTTCTTCTCAGCATGTATAAATAACTTAATGAATGCCCAATTCAACAAAGCTATAAATTGAAATAATTTTAACAACATTCATAAAAGAGTTTATCCATTTTCAGATAATGCAGACAAATACAGTGGAACCAGGGTCCCTTCTGTGTTAGAGATGGGTGTAATTTAGAGTACCCAAGTCACCTGATTCTCTAGATCAACTCTAGATCAATTCTGAAATTAACTTTAAAATGTGATTTGTTTTTACAAAGGCCCCAGTCACTTTGCAGTATGATATTAATTACTTGTTTGTTTTACACATATCAGATTTTGCTTTAGAGCTAGCTGCATTCCCACTGCCTGCCAAGCTGTTCAGAAGAACATTTGTTTGTGAATATATTGCAGATCCCCCCCCAAAACATGTATGCAACAGAGATTCCCACACAACTAAACTGCCAGTCAAAATCCAGACAAAAACAATAAGCATGTTACAATGCATAAAAAAGTGCAAAGGAAATTCTTTCATGGCTTGTAATATTCTATACTTCAAATAAATTAAAATCTATTAATTGAATGCACCATTTTCTGTGCAGGGAGAGCTGCAAATCAACCATTTGTATCAGGCATCCATCCATAAACACTTTTTCAGGAGAGCCAGAGCTAGGCATAAGCAGACTAAGCAATTGCTTAGGGCCCTGAGCAGCTCAAGACAGGCCCCTTATTTGCTTTGTGTAGGGGCCCCCAAAATATTCCTGCTTATACTCTGTCACTTGTTGTAGTTGAATTAACATGACCTCACATGACACCACTTTTTAGCAGACAAACTTACAGTCCTCTCTTTTTAGAGAGGCAAAAGAATGGGCTCTCAAGCACCTTAAAATTATCATGTTGGTCACATGCCATCTGGCGATTGCTATAGTAACCAGACACCTGGTGTGGATACTTTCTGACTAGCATTCCCTCAAGTGCTTTGGATTTTTGGTTTTGGTTTTTCAGTTAGTCAATTTGTTTATGTTTTATTTCAGGGTGAACAACAAGAACTGACTGTTTGTCTGGGAAGGCAAAGATGACCAGAAGTGAATTCAGAAACCAGTTTTAATGCAAAAGACAATGAGGAGAAAATATAATTTATGTCACAGGCTCTCAAATCATTTGATTTACATTAACTATGAGAAAAGTGTGTCTTATAATAATTTCTCAGAGGGACCATAACAAAATAATGAACAATGTTTATATTAAACTCTGTCTCCTTGCCATGAATTATAATAAGCCTATCAGAACGAAAACATAAATATTATAGACAGGGCTGGTAACACCCTGCATTATTGATTGCCAGATTGTTTTCAGTTGCTTATAATTTTGTCAAACTTTAACCATTTGGGATGAAATTTTTCATACCCAGTGTTTGTCTCAGGCTAATTTTTGGGGGGAAATTTCCGCTGAAACAGTTCAGCTGTTACCAAGAACAAGGCTAAGAAAAATATGTTGTTCTTCCTATTCTGGAAACCTTTTCTTTGAAAAGCTCTATCTCATCCACTGCTTTTGAGCAGAGATTTGAAATGTGCTACAAAGTGGGCCTTTTGCTTCCCTTTGAAAAAATTGACATTGGCATGTTCAGTAGAGGTCTTAGATTTTAGCAGCTAAATTCCCAGAAAGTTCCTTCCACACTGCTCCAGTCTGGCGCTGAACAGGACTTTCCATGCAACTGCAGGTCTGGACTGCTGAGGATCATGCCAAGTCTGGGTCTGATCACCTGAACTGAGAACGGGGAGCTTGTCTCTCCCATGCACTCAGTGACCCACGTTAGGCCCAGGCAGCTTAAAGGAAGAAGCTGAATGGTTTGAATACAGAGGGGACAAGAGCTGGACCTCAAGGGGAAGGGGGAAATAGACTGGAACAAGAAGCTTGGGGGAAGCGGTGGCAAGTGGGACTAGAGGCTGATGGAGAGTAAGTCTGGGATTGGGAGCAGCTGGGTTGAGGGAAAACTGGGACTGGCTGGGAGACTGGGAGTCAAAACCAGTAAGATGGAAGGGAAAGAGGAGAGAGGGTGTGATACTAGCAGACCAGGTGCCAGCTCTTGCCAAGGCTTTAGGCTTCAGCTGAGCACTGACAAATTCATTGCTGAAAACCACTCTGTTTTACCTGTGTGTTAGTGTGGTCAAGATGGGTACTGGATTTATAACAATGTGTTTAGACTTTATGAAATGCTTGTTAAGTTGCTGCATGCATTAATCTCAATTATAGTATCTTAAATATTACCTTATAGCACGTGATATAGTTTTTGCTTAGTTTTTTCTTTGTAACTGTAAAAAATGTTTGCTCAAATTGTGAACAAAGTCAGGAGGGATCATCTTTTGCCCTATCAAAACTAAACAGGCCATCGCGAGACAAGCTTACAAGAAAATTTTTCATCTTTCGTTGTTTGGACTCTCTCAGGGTCAGAGCTATGAAACAGAAGCAGAGATCCCCAGCGTAGCCTTAAAAGGCATTCAAAGCTGACAAATTACTACAGTTCTGTCACCTTTTGAAGCCACAGACTAACTCATATATATTTGCCTGCTTTAACCTTGTAATAACACTCATTTATTTTCTTAGTTAATAAATCCTTAGATAGTTTACTATACAGGATTGGCAACATAGCATTGTCTTTGGTTGAGATCTAAGGTACAAATCGACCTGGGGTAAGTGACTTGTCATTTGAGACTGGGAGTAACTTGAATATCTTAAATACCCTAATCTTTAGGGTATAGCAACCATCTACTACTAAGTCCAGCTTACCTGAGTGGCAAGATGGACTGGAATGACCAAGGGGACTGTCTGTGACTCCGTGGTAAGACTGGTATACTGCTTTAAGTGTTCACACTTGTTACTGGGTTGGGGAAATCTAATTACAGAACATATCACCAGTTTGGGATGTCTATCCTGCATCTTGACAGTCTGCCCCAAGCTTGGCACTCATGTAAGCTACTCCAAACTGTATGATGGAGGAGAGGAGAAAAACCTGACAAGAAGCTGGGGTTTTGGGGGAGAACTGGGACTAGCTTGACAGAGAGACTGGAAATTTTAAGAGGGAACAAAGGACACAGATTTGGAAAAGGAGTCTGGGAGGGAGGACGGTGAGGTTGGGACTGGGTGCCGATGGGGAACATGAGTGAGGGGAGGGAAGGACTGGGGGTGAGAAGCCAGAAAGGGAGGGGAGGCTGGGAATGGCTGTGCAAAGAGACTGACATTGTCTGGAGGGGTGAGACAAGGACATGCTGGACAAGGAGAGAGAGAGAATGGATCTAACAGTGGAAACTGGCTAGATAAAGAGAATAGAACTGGGATAAGGAGCCTGGGTAGGGAAGAGAGAGGACTGGGACAAGGACAGGTTGAAGGAGATAGGCAAGTTGAAGAGGAATTCTTGGGGGAAATGGGCAGTAGAGTCTATGCCCACTAGAGGACACTCCCCTCCAGAGCCTGGAATGGAATCCTAAATTCCAGATTCACCGTTCCTCTGCTGTCAGCAAATATCTGTGAAACTCTGGCAAAGTGTCCCATCCCTTTCTAGTACTGATCCACAAAGAAGATGGCAGCCTACTATTGCTATCACTTGCTCCATTCACTCAAGCAGCAGAGATCTGCATGGAGGATATAAATATTCCAACCCTCCTGATGGCCCACATGGGTGTCAATATAATGCGACATATTTGAATTTCTGTTTTTTTCAGTTTGGTTTAATTTTGTAAAGCTAAGATATTACACACAAGCAACTATGTTAAAAACACTATTAAGACTGCAACACCAAGCACTCAAAAGTTGGAAAGTTACTTGTGCAACCTTAATTTGGCCTCTTTGTGAACATGTATTATTAGTCTTTCACTACATGATCACATACTATTTTTTCCACACAACCATTGCCTCATTCAGTGCACAAAATGGATGGTGCTAACTATTCAATACTTTGTTTTCTCCTCAGCTTTCAATGTGTGGTCCCATGTCTTATTTATTGCATATTATCAAAAACCTTGCTCTGAAGAGACAATTTATTTCCTCATGGGCTTTTCTCTGGGGCTCATCACTACAGTATTTGAGTGCTTCATAAACATTAATTTATTTTCATACTGCCCTTGTGAGGTGAGGGCATGGTATTACCTCCATTTGACACAGAGAGGTACAAAAAGATTAAGGGTCAAATATCCACTAATTCTGGGGCCCCAATTTGAAATACCAGCATCTGATTTTTCAGTGTACCATTACATAGCACTCTATATATTCAAGCACAATTCCCACTAACTTCAGTTGCAGCTATGAACCCTCAACACTTCTGCTAATCAAATGCCAGGATCTCAAGTCAGACACCCAGAAAAAGAGGAACATACAATTAGTGACCACCTGTGAAAAGTTCGGTTTAAGTGACTTGCCCAGCATCACACAGAAGCTCTGTGGTAGAGGCAGGGACAGAATCCAAATTGCAGGGTAGCAATCAACTGCCTTCATCATAAGGCCATCCTTTGTTTTCCTGCAATCTCCTGCCTCATTCACTACACTCTTTCCAATTTCTGCAACAAATGAAGCAAGTGTCCTACAAACAGCTACACAACCCTGATTTTTCCCCAGAGCATGTCAATTATGCTGTCTCTTGCCCACCCATCTCCTCGTCCCATTCTCCTCACCTGGATAGTCCCATTCTCCACTGCTCAGGTTTACAGAAATCTGAACAGATGAATATCTTCACCCCTTTAATGCGTTATTGCTCTGTTTTCAAACTCTTTTTACGCAAATCTCTGGGCCAATTTCTGACCTCTAGACAGACATACAGCTCCTCCATGTTTCAATGGAAGCTGAATATGCACTTTCAGGAGGAGTCTTATATGATTGTACAGCCACAGGATATCAATCATTTCAGAAAATGTGTCCTTTAAAATTGTATCAAAATATACATTTGAAACAATAAATGAACATAAATAATGTATCCAGTTTTCACCTTGGCTGTTGCCAAGTAAGAAACACGTTCTAATTTTCATGAGAACTGCTTTTACAATACACAATTACAGAACTACATTAGCAAAATACAGTGCATAAATTGTAGACATTCACACAGATTAGTTTCTGTGCATAAACAGGCCTTTTATGTGCAAGTCCCTAATCAGACTCACAAATGTGAGTTTAGGACCAATCCTGGCTCATGCTCAGCTCCCTGTGTGCTACTCCAGGAAGAGGTTGTTCTAGCAAGTGGATTTAGCCAGAGCACACTGTAGATCACTGGACACAATAACAGACGGTATGGTCCCTGAGGCTGCTCTAAACTGTGATGGGGATGGGATGGAAGAAAACCAGCATCAGACTCCGGAGCTGCAGATGGCTGCTTTGCATCTTCCTCCTCAGAAGAATCTGGTCTTTACTATGGTACTGCTGAGGATTCAGTCCCTAGCCTCCAATTCAGTGAAGCATTTAAGCATGTGCTTAAGTGTTTTTTGCTTAATAGGGATGGTCTTAAACTCATGCTGAAGTGGGGCCTTCATGTACGGTATTACTGGTGGGCTCACCTATGCTGCACATCAAACTTAAGTCGAGAATGGAAAAATCTGACCCAGATACTGATTTGCCCCCACAACGGGGTTGGTATTTTTTAAATTAGAAGTCAGAACTCACTAGGATTAGGCATACTGATGCCATTCATTCCCAGTATTGTAGCAAATTTCTAATGCTTTAGCAAGGCTCCTTGAAACTGCCTTTCATTGTTCTGTAGAGTTGAGTGAGTTTTACTGGCCAAACCTGTCCGCAAGCAGCCTAAAGTTCAACTAAGTCAATAAGAGTTTTTAAAGTCTTGCAAATTACCATTGGGAAAACTCAGGCCTGTGATTAAATGTGATTTGACAAAATGAAGACAATGGGTAGGGAAGCCCAAAGAGGATGTATGTTGGTGAGTGATTATCTGTTGCACAACGTTGCCATTTATAACATATAGATGGGTCTAACCTTTCTACTTTGTGTTGGGTGTATAGGATTTGCCTATAGATTTCTAATTTTTAAGTAATAAGCATAAACAGTATTTTAAGCAGTAGAATGTATTTCTCAATATATAGCTCTGTTTCAAAAACCAAACCACCAATCAATATTTATAACTGACACCTCTTCCGAAGTTATTCCTGGTGTACAGTATATCACAGTTACATATTCCCTAATTACCTTTTGAAGAGGTAGCACCTCTGATAGAACATGGAGATTAACACTCCCACAGCGTGTAAAACGGTGAATCACTCTAGCAACAGCAAAAATGTTCAGGGAAAATGGCCATACAGTACATTCTCCCTGATTAAAATAGGGCCTCCTTTCATATGCTGTATGGTGAGTATTATAGTCCAAATACACCAGCTACATGAATAAATTCTGTTTACAGTATATCAGCCTAAAGCATGCAGAGAAATAAATGAAGCCTTTTAAAAAGCCCCTCCACATCTCTGTGGAGAGGGGGAGAGAGTTTGGTTGGACCAATAGGGGGATCTAATTCCTGAGAGCTTGTGCCAACCCATATTACTGGATGCCAGCCCCTTAGTGTGTCTCAAGGTGCTAATGGGTATGTATCTTGGATACAAGAAAAGGCTTCTCTGCCTCCCATTGGCCAATGAGGGGAGGATTAGGGAGGCTGACTGGCTCTCTCACACACCCCAGTCTGCCCTGCCTTATACTGAGCTCCATTCCCTGCGATTGCCTGCTTCTGACCAGGAAAGATTTTTTCTCCCTGTTGTGTTAAACTGAGAGGAGTGCAGAGTGTTTTTCACCTTCCTTGCAGTGTTGTGGAGGCCCAGTTGAAGTTAAAAATAGAACAGGAATGCAGTGTTAGAAGGATTGTAAGAATGCAGTGTCCAGTGTGGAGAAAGGCTAAAAGAGGCAGCTCCCAGAGGCAACTGAGACCCAGAATAAGTTTGTTGGACATTTGGCCTGTAAGACAAAGGGGAGACCCAAAGTCTTCACAGACTGAGGTTCCGATTGATACCTTCTACCCCACTTCACAAGGAGGGGGCACCAAGCGGCGCACTGAGAGGATTCAGAAGTGAACTAAGTCCTACAGGTTAGGCTGAAGAGGGTCTGCCCTGAGTTACTGGTTATATGATGGGTGCCCTGTAACCCCTCAGTGGACCAATTAAATGCTTGGTATTTGAGAGGGGATAGACAGATAACAGGGAGGAGCACTAAGTAGTTGAAAGCAGCTGCTTAAATCCATTTCTGTTTCCATCTTTCATTCACCTGCACGTTTGGATCAAACAGAGCACTTCCATCTGTACATAGGATTAGAGCCAAACAAAACCAAACATTTTTTAAAGTTAAAATTAGATTGTTAAAATTAGGGCAGAGGCTGTGTATTCATATTCACTTTGTTTGCACAATGCACAGTGCAATGAGACCCTGATCCTGACTACACTGAAATATATATCAATGTTTAACAACAGTTAGAGCTATGAAAAAATCGTCCTCTCCAACAGTGAACTGTTTGACATCTTTCAGCAAAGAATTTTTCCTGGTTTCTTCAAAGCCAAAGCAAGCCGTTTCAGCAAGTAACATTCTGCCATTTGATTCATGTAAAAGCACTCTTGCTGTGAGGGGATACCTCCTTATGACAAAACAAACATTTCTTGGAGAAACTATACAATTTTCCTAATGTTTCAGCAATCCTCTGTATTTACTGGTCAAAGAAGGAATATTTTACCCTGGTTCAAATGGACAAGTTCTCATAACTATTTGGCAACAGTTTATGTTCTCACTGGAATGGCTTTGTACTTTCATGACCTCCCACCCTGCCGCTACATCATACAAGGATCTGAATGAACTTCACAGGCATTAATTGACAGCCCTTCAGCAAATCTCCAACGAAGGATTGAACCTCATCAGGAGAGAGGTGGGCACTGGGCACAGAGTTTGAATGCAGATCACAATTTAGTGTCTGAGGGGACTGAGATGCAGAGTTCCATTTTGAGTTTGTCTAGTATCACAGATAATTGCTGGTGTGTCAAAGTTACAGGTTTCACCTGTATTAACCAATATGACTGGATACATCTACTATATGATCACATATGGGGATGAGCCAAAATTGTTTGCTTAGCAATCAAGTGGCCTTTTAACTGAATGTTGAAAAAAAGTCATGAAAGGTACTTTTAAGTGTTTGTTAAAGAGGACACGGGTTCACCTACTGGAGGTGCTCATTAGTGCAGGTGTCACTGTCTTTCAACTAATACACAGAATCATCGAAACATAGGGCTGGAAGGGACCTCAAGAAGCCATTGAGTTCAGCTCCCTGTGCTGTGGGAGGACCAAGTAAACCTAAACCATCCTGACAGGTGTTTCTCCAACTTATTTTTTAAAACCTTCAGTGATGGGGACTCCACAACCTCCCTTGGAAGACTGTTCCAGAGCTTGACTACCCTTATAGTTAGCAAATTTTTCCTACTATCCAACCTAAATCTCCCTCATTGAAGATTAAGCCCATTACTTTTTGTCCTACCTACAGTGGACATGGAGAACAATTGATCATCATCCTCTTTATAACAGCCCTTAACATAGTGGAAGACTTATCAGGTCCCCCTCAGTCTTCTTTTCTCAAGACTAAACATGCCCAGTTTTTTCAACCTTTCCTCATAGGTCAGATTTCTAAATGTTTTATCATTTTCTTGTTCTCCTCTGGACTCTTTCCAATTTGTCCACATCCTTCCTAAATTGTGGTGCCCAGAATTGGACACAGTATTCCAACTGGGGCATCACCATCATTGAGTAGAGCAGGAAAATTACCTCCAGTGCCTTACATACAGTACTCTGGTTAACATCCCAGAATCAAATTAGCCTTTTTTGCAGCTGCATCACATTGACAATTCATATTCAGTTTGTGATCCACTATAACCTAGATCTTTTTCAGGAGTACTACCACTAGAGTTATTCCCCATTTTGTAGCTGTGCATTTGATTTTTCCTTCCTCAATAAAATACTTTGCACTTGTCTTTACTGAATTTCATCCTGTTGAATTCACACCAATTCGTCACGGTCATTTTGAATTTTAAACATGTCCTCCGAAGTGCTTGCAACCCCCCACCCCAGGTTGGTGTCACCTGCAAATTTTATAAGCATACGCTCTACTCCATTATCCAAGTCAGTAATGAAAATATTGAATAGTACAAGACCCAGGACTGACCCATGCAAGACCGCACTACAGATGCCCTCCCAGTTTGACAGCAAACCACTGATAACTACTCTTTGAGTATGGTCTTTGAAACAGCTGTGCACCCACTTTATCGTAATTTCATCTAGACAACATTTCCCTAGTTTACTTATGAGAATGTCATGAAGCACTGTGTGAAAAGCCTTACTAAAATCTACTGCTCCTTCCCTCCGCTCACATCCACTAAATCAGTAATCCTATCAAAGAAGAAAATTAAGTTGGCTTGCCATGATTTGTTCTTGACAAATCAATTCTGACTATTCTTATAACCCTATTATCCTTCAGGTGCTTACAAACTTATTGTTTAATAATTTGCTCCAGTATCTTTCCAGGCATTTAAGTTAGGCTGATTGGTCTATAATTCCTTAGGTCTTCCTTGTTCCCTTTTTTAAATATAGGTACATACTGGTGCAGTATTCTAATCAGTACGTGCCCATGAGGTCATCATACTCCATATATCTAGGTACTTTTATAGTCATCATAACCAGTGTCTGAGCACCATAACCTGCTTAAATCTCATTTTTAGAAAAGTAAGCATCCAAAAAATAGGGCTTAACTGATGCAATAATATTAACAGCACCCACAATACTTCTTTTACCACCTCCATAATTCTTAATCTCACCATGGCAATTGTTACTATCCACCACAGCTAGTATGTTCTATAGATCAAAACTCCTACATTTAATGAGATGCTGATTTTAAGTAATTTTGGAATGTTAACTGATTTGTTTTCTTTCAGTGGAAACTTGGCAGTACTTTGTTATTAAAAGCCCCAATTGGGGAACTGTGAAGACTAGAGTTAATGCTGTGAAATCTAAGCTGTGGGCCAGGGCAAGGCAATCTGATGAGACAATCACTCTGCCCCTACTATATATAGGTATGGCTCTGATGCAACCACTTGAGTTTCTGATACTCTTCCCTCAAGGTTAAGTGTGTCAAAGATATTGGTGCCAGGTTCACCACAGTCAGCAATCAGCCACTAATGCTCAGAGAGCAAGCGAAGTAGGAAAAAAAAGGAAATCAAAACAAATCTAACACCAGAAGCACAAGTCTACCCTCAAATATGCCCAAAAAACACTCTGAAATCTGAAATCTGAAAATAGGATGGGGTGACGGAAAAGGAAACTATAAGAAATGACATTTTTTTTAAAACCATGGGATTTAAATCAGTAGCTAGCACAGTTTTAACTGAGAAAATATAAGGTCTGCTACATTTGGCGATCATTAAAAGATGCCACAATTGCTATGTGCCTGATGAAAAGTTACATCCATCAATAACAATATGCAACAGAGGATTAGTATTTGTTTTACAGCAGCTCTGTGACATACAGAGATTTATTAATAAGGAAATCTTCCTATACTGGAAATAAAGTCAGAGTTTTCAACAACAATACTGAGCATTTAAAATATATCAGTTGGGGGTTTTTTAGGTTTTTTTTTTTTTTTTTTTTTTTAATTCCTGGAAGATCAGCTACAATAGGTTTGTTTGCAAAACGGCTTTTTCCCCAATTTGAAACATCAGAATTTGTGTTAGGAGATTAGTATTTGTAATTTTTAAATGCATACAATTTCACTGTTAAAACATACACAAACTTGAACTTGTCTATGTTCCTAACTTTAAAATAGGTAAATTCTTAAAACAGAATCCCCCTACAGAGAATTTTTTTTATAAGAAAACTATAAACTGAGGCCAGCCTCTCTCACAGACTTGTGCAGGCAGGGCCGGCGCTTCCACTAGGAGACCCTAGGCGGTCGCCTAGGGCGGCAGGATTTGGGGGGCGGCATTTTGCCGTCCTCGGCAGCGGGGGTCCTTCCGCTTTGCATCTTCGGGACGCTTTGGTGGCAGGTCCTTCACTCGCTCCGGGACCTGCTGCCGAAGCACCCCGAAGACGGAGCGGAAGGACCCCTGCCGCCGAATGCTCTGAGGAGGAGCGCTGCCACCTATGGCGGCAAAAACCCTGGCGCAGCTCCTGTGTGCCGGTAACTAACTTCATTTGTGAAAGCAGTTACTCAGAAGTGCAAGTGTTTGCAGATCGTACTCCATGCCAACTAAAAATAGTATAACCTTCAGAGAGCTCTATGAATTGATCTGCCAATTGTCATTACAGTGTCAACATAATCAAGGCTTGTATCTCTACATGATTTTTTTTAAATATCCAGTGGTGTTGCAGCTGTTTTGGACCCAGGATATTAGAGACAGAAGGTGTGTGAGATAATATCTTTTAATGGACCAACTTTCGTTGGTGAGACACAGGGCCGCCCAGAGGATTCAGGGGGCCTGAGGCAAAGCAATTTCGGGAGCCCCTTCCATAAAAAAAAGTTGCAATACTATATTCTTTCTCGTGGGGGCCCCTGTGGGGCCCCAGGGCAAATTGCCCCCCCCCCCCGGTGAGACGAGCTTGGTCTTTTAAATTACGTCACTTTTTATTCACATTCGTTAGGTGTACCCCTATATTCCCCAGTGGAAGTCAGGCCCTCATTGTGCTAGATTCTGCACATATTTATAGTAAGAGATGGTCCCTACCCCAACTCTAGTTTATATTATAAGGGTTGTCTACACTGCAAAACAAAGCTGTCTCTTCACTCAGATTAGCTATCCCAGGTTAAAATAGCAGTGGAGACAGGGCATCTTACCTTTTAACTTGGGTTAGCGTCCTGAGCTAAAGCAGTCTGAGGTGCAATGGCTACCTCAAGTTAAACCAGCGCTAAGCACTTTTGAATATCCCACCCTAAATAGACAATACAGACAAAGGAAGTATTATCTCCATTTTAAAGATGAGCAACAGAAAGCATAAAGATTTTTGAAGTGCTCAGCACCCAGTAACTCCCACTAATGCTTTTGAAAAACTGGCCATAAGTGATTTACCCAACATCACAAAGGAAGTCTGTGATTCTAATCCAGTGCCTTTATTACTAGTCCATTTTCCTCATCTGATCACCACACACACACACACACACACACACACACACACACAGAAAGCAGAACACATTCTGAAGCGATATGCAATCTCCCACTTGAAACACTGATCAACAATTCCAGGGGGGAAATTCAAAGAGTTTTAATCAAATTTAATTCCCCTACCAGAAATATCTTACTGAGCACCATCTGGACTCTGATTGTAACTAACTTCTATTTAGACTTATTACCCTTTATTTGTGGTGGGTTTCTTCTCTTCTCTCTAGTTCGGTACATTTTTGCTTAATTCGGGGGATGATACTGGTAGTGCATTAAAAAAATGTATTCAACACTCAGAGATAGAACTATTTGTGAAAAAAGGCTCTTAAAACATGGGCTATGTGTAAATTCAATCAGGAAATTTGCCAAAAGAGTTCCCCTGCCACACACTCTAAGTTGGGGTGGGCAAACTTTTTGGCCTGAGGGCCACATCTGGGTATGGAAATTGTATGGCAGGCCATGAATACTCACAAAATTGCTGGGACTCCAGCTGGGGGGTGAGGCTCTGGGGGTGCAGGAGGGTTGCTCCGGGCTGGGACCAAGGGGTTTGGAGGTCAAGAGGGGGATCATGGCTGGGTCAGGGGGTTGGGATGCACAAGGGGGCCAGGGGTGCAGGCTTCGGGTGGTGCTTACCTCAAGCAGCTCCCAGAAGCAGTGGCATGTCCCCCCTCTGGCTTCTATGCGGCAACGCAGCCAAACAGCTCTGCGCGCTGCCCTGTCCACAGGTGCCGCCCCTGCAGCTCCCACTGGCTGCGGTTCCCAACCAATGGGAACTGCAGAGGCAGCTTGCGGAGCCCCTTGGCTGCTCCTATGCGTAGGAGCTGGAGTGGGGACATGCCACTGCTTCTGGGAGTCACGCGGAGCGGGGCAAGCCCCCAACCCCACTCCCCGGCAAGAGCTCGAGGGCCGGATTAAAACATCTGGCGGGCCGGATGTGGCCCCCGGGCCGTAGTTTGCCCACCTCTGCTCTAAGTGGAACCAAAACCATCTGCTTGTTAAAGAGGGATTGCTGTACTATAGAAAAATCTATGGACTTCACTAGAGCAACAGCAGGGATGAATTAAGAGAAAACTGTCTGTTTTGAGATTAAGGCACTAAATTGGACTCAGAAAACCTGTGTTCAATTCCCATCTTAGCCACCTACTTCCCTGGGCAAAATATTTAACCCTGCTGAGCCTCAGCTCCCCATCTGTAAAATGGGGATGATAATACTTCTCTTCTGTCTTATCTATTTATATGGTAAACTCTTCAGGTCTCCCACTAACTGTAACACAGCACTTAGTAAGATGGGGGCAGGATCTCACTTGAGGCTTTAAGGTACTACTGTAGTAAGAGAGATTACTGCTAATCATATTAAATTTGGTTCTCAAAAAGTTTTCACTGTGATTTAATGTAAAATTTTAGATGCAAAACAAACAAGATCAATAAACAAATATATTGACTGCAAACTAGTGGAAGAGGAGAAAGAGTCAGGTTTACAGTTATCTGGCATATTAATATGGGCAGTAACAGCCATACTTTTTACATCTCCATTCTGATAAGCTTTTCATAATGAGAAAGCATAACAGCATCTCTTCTTGGAACAGTCTCAAATGCTAATAAATATCCAGAAATTCACCTTATTTGAAGGGCCTAAAATGTACTTTAATGCACAATTCGCCATCAAACTATGAAACAAACACCACAGCATGGACGAAAAGATCTATCATGCAGCAGCCTCCCATTGCCTCAAAGGTATACTAACTTTATCCACCAGTTGCTACGCCCAATAAAAACATTATTCCTTTCATTTGTTGGAGGGTTTATTTTCTGGTTTTGCCTACTACAGGATGTCAGTTTTTAATTCCAACAGAAGAAATTCTAACCTTACACTCATTTTACACCATTGACTTCAGCAGAGTTGCTGCTGGTTTATGTGAGATCAGAATCAGATCTCAATATAGTTAAATAGCTTTTCCAGGTGCCTATGCTTCTGGAATCTTGATAGTAATCAGATGGGTCCTTTATTCCAAACAAGAGAAGGGGGGCCAGATTTATTAAGTGTAAAGCTACTAATTAACATTATTTTAAGATCCTATATACATATTCAATTTTACAAGAAATACTAAAAAGAGATATTATCAAGTTAAGCTTAGGCCCAAAGTGTAGCTTTTGCATTTTAAAGCTATCTTTGTTAACACAATTCTGTGTCAGCAGAAATGCTTTTATTAATTTTTAATTCAATTATTCAGTTTGTTTTTTTATTTAAACATTTCCCAGCAGTGTTGCAACAGAAAACTCTACAGCATTATGATAATGTCTGAGATCCAGAAAGTGTTATGTGACTACTCAATTCTGTATTATGCAAGCTGAATAAAATGGCTGAATGAAACAAAGAGCATAAACAGTGAAAAACAAATTAGGGGCCTGTTACTATGCGCCAGCTTTTTTGCCAGTCTCACTCTATTGCTTTCAGTATAAAACTGGAGTAACACAGTGGTGGCAAATCAAGTCCAAAGTCCTTCCAGGAAGTTTCCCAAATACACACAATGCCCCAGGGGCTAGACTTTGCCATCCCTTCTCTAACATAATTGCAAGATGCAAAAACTTTAATACTCATGATGTAACAGAGGTGCCATACCAGCACTTCCCCACGTGGAGCAGCATAGCCATGCAGCAGCTCTGCCTCAGTTTCCCCACCTGGTCTTCAGCCTACTTTGCTATAGATGTAGCTTAACCCTCCTGCCAAGTTGCTTCAGGGAGTTCAACTCTTTTCAGGGTAATGGAGTCCTTTTGTTCAAATCCAACATGCACAGAACAAAAAAAATCTTAAACCCCTTTCCTTGCAGGCATGGCTCCAGCTGCAATGGCCTGCCTCAACACTCAGCAACTGGTTACTGGGCTCCAATCAAACCAACAATCTGGTCCAGGCCCCTGCTACTACCCACCAGGTTTGGGCAGGCTGCAGTCTTCAGACAACTCCTGGCCCTAACTCAGAGCCTGTCTGCTCTCCTTCCTCATCAGGCCCCCAACAGCAGGGCTTTCCTTCTCATTAAGTCCACTCCCCAGTGCAGGTGTAACAGGGGGGGATAACTGAGCCTATGTCTTGTTCTTTAACCCCTTCCTGTCTGCAGCAGGGTTCACACACTGTCACACCACACATCTCCCATTTGCCTGTGCATTTAATTATACTTTGACACCTCAGAAGCTGGAATATTACACTCATGATGTGATATTATTTATTATTTATTTGTATTAGGGTAGCACTTGCAACCAAGATCAGAGATGTAGTGACTTTCCCAAGTTTACACAAGAAGTCTGTGGCAGCACTGACAAATGATCCCAGATCTCCTGAGTTCAGCCCAGTGCTTTCTCCACAACACCATCCTTTGCCTTTTTCAGACACTATTATGCTAAAAGCTTTGGACACAAGCCAGCTATCAGGGGTTTTATAATAAATAATAAATAAATAATAAATTAATGGAGATATCCTATCTCCTAGAACTGGAAAGGACCTTGAAAGGTCATCGAGTCCAGCCCCCTGCCTTCACTAGCAGGACCAAGTACTGATTTTGCCCCAGATCCCTAAGTGTCCCCCTCAAGGATTGAACTCACAACCCTGGGTTTATCAGGCCAATGCTCAAACCACTGAGCTATCTCCCCCACCCCCCCTGTACCCACAGATGCAGTGGCCATGCAGATCTGATAGACAGACATTTATGGGAAGAGAGAGAAACAGCAACAGATTGGGGTTTTAGTATGCTACTTCACTCTGCTCCTGAAGAGTTTTATTAGACTGAGATGTGGATGCAGGATGTGACCCTTTGAAAGCATGAATAGTCTCAAGCAGTATTAGGGGCAAGGGTGAGGCCATGCCTCTCCTCACCCTCCCGTACCTATCACTATGTATGGGTGAATCCCTGCCCTCCAGCAACACTAGGACCTGTGTGGCACCCCCTTTCCTTGAGCCATGTTGACTGTGGAAAGAAAAAAATCCAGGGACGAACAAGCCAAAGAAACTCTTTAGTCAGCATCAGAAGTATCACCAGCAGGAACCAGTAGATATGGATGATGTTCTCAGTCAAAAGTGCAGAATGCAGTCTAGACATTCTCTTGTGCTGATTGGCTTTTTGCTTCAGGACCCCCTAACTTTGCCTCCTCCCCCCATGTTCCACTTCACAGTCTCTTCACCTTACCCTCACTCTTGCTGCCCTATATGCTCCGCTCCTTCCTTTCCTCTCTCTCTTATCCCCTGTTCTATTCCCCCTTCCCACCCTTTCCTCTGTCTTTCCATTTAACTAATCCCTTTCTAGCTAAATCCCATACAAAGAATTAAAAATTCTGTGGCACTAACAAGCTATTTGCTAACCATCACTCTGTTTATATGTCCTATCCCTTTCCCCTGACTCATCTATTTAGATTGTAAATTCTTTGGGGCATGGACTGTCTATTATTCTGTGCTGGTACAGTGCCTAGCACAATGAAGTCCCAATCTTGGTTACTCCTTAGGCACTTTAAATGTCTGCATTTTTAATCAGTTTTTTAACCTCTTCAATAAATTCTTAAGACATTAGGGCTGTCAATTAATTACAGTTAACTCACACGATTAACAGAAACATTAATTGTGCTTTAAAAAATTAATTGCAAACAAAAGAAACAGTATTTATCAATTCACCTCATAGTGCAATCTCTTGATTTGAAAGTGCAACTTACAAATGTAGATTTTTTTTGTTACATAACTTCACTCAAGAACAAAACAATATAAAACTTTATAGCCTACAAATCCACTTAGTCTTACTTCTTGTTCAGCCAATTGCTGAGACAAACAATTTGGAGATAGCCTATCTCCTAGAACCGGAAGGGACCATGAAAGGTCATCGAGTCCAGCCCCCTGCCTTCACTAGCAGGACCAAGTACTGATTTTGCCCCAGATCCTTAAGTGTCCCCCTCAAGGATTGAGCTCTCAACCCTGGGTTTAGCAGACCAATGCTCAAACCACTAAGCTGTCCCTTTACAGTTTACACTTATGGGAAACAATGCTGCCCACTTTTTATTTACAATGTCACCAGAAAGTGAGAACAGATGTTCGCATGACACTTTTGTAGTTGGTATTGCAAGGTATTTACGTACCAGATATGCCCCTTCATGCTTTGGCCACCATACCAGAGGACATGCTTCCATGCTGATGATGCTGGTTAAAAAAATGCAATAATTAAATTTTTGACTGAACTCCTTGGGGGAGAATGGTGTGTCTCCTGCTCTGTTTTACCCGCATTCTGCCATTTATTTACAGTTATAGCAGTCTTGGATGATGACCCAGCACATGTTATTCATTTTAAGAACACTTTCACTACAGATTTGACAAAATGCAAAGAAGGTACCACTTTGATATTTCTAAAAATAGCTACAGCACTTGACCCAAGGTTTAAGAATCTGAAGTGCCTTCCAAAATCTGAGAGGGACAAGATGTGGAGCATGCTTTCAGAAGTCTAGAAAGAGCAACACTCCGATGCAGAAACCACCAAAAAAAAAAATCAACCTTCTGCAGGTGGCATCATCTCAGATGATGAATGTGACCATGTCTGCAGTGCTTCGGATCATTATCAAGCAGGACCCATCATCAGCATGGACGCACGTCCTCTGGAATGGTGGTTGAAGCATAAACGGATATAGCGTATTTGGCATGTAAATATCTTGCAACGCTGGCTACAACAGTGCCGTGCGAATGCCTGTTCTCACTTTCAAGTGACATTATAAACAAGAAGTGGGCAGCATTATCTCCTGCAAATGTAGACAAACTTGTTTGTCTGAGCGATTGGCTAAACAAGAAGTAGGACGGAGTGGACTTGTAGGCACTAAAGTTTTACATTGTTTTATTTTTGAATGCAGTTATTTTTTGTACATAATTCTACATTTGTAAGTTCAACTTCCATGATAAAAGAGATTGCACTACAGTACTTGTATTAGGTGAATTGAAAAATACTATTTCTTTTGTTTTTTACAGTGCAAATATTTGTAATCAAAAGGAAATATAAAGTGATCACTGTACACTTTGTATTCTGTGTTGTAATTGAAATCAATATATTTGAAAATGTAGAAAACATCCAAAAATATTTAAATAAATGGTGTTCTATTCTATTATTTTTTAACAGTGTGATTAGTTAGCAATCAAAGGAAACTTAACAGAACCTCATAATATTTTTTATTCTGCATAAAGAACAACTAACTAGAACGTCCAGTT
Organism: Trachemys scripta elegans; assembly: GCF_013100865.1. Taxonomy (NCBI): domain Eukaryota; kingdom Metazoa; phylum Chordata; order Testudines; family Emydidae; genus Trachemys; species Trachemys scripta. Next base: position 34,214,190 of record NC_048302.1, on the reverse strand, counting down.
GTATAGAGAAAATAAAAATAGTTTGAAACTAAAATGTTGTCACAAGTTCAAGATCAACGAGTCCTGATCACGTGAAAAGCCAGGAGTTGTTCTGAGTGAAGTAGGCAGTAGCTAAAATTGATTCCGGCTATCCCACTACCACAGTCAACCATCCGAAACATTGACAAGAAAAACATTTCACTCCAACATATTTAGTGATCATATGAGCATCTTTTCTCAGAGACCACGCACAGAACCCATTAACATTATTGACAATTATACATGCAGATGCGGAACTGAGCCCTTGCAGCAAATTGATAAAAATAGAAATCCGAGTACTGGTGTAATGAAGACAATGACAGTAAGTAGAAAGAATGATATGTTCTTGGACACTACAACATTCAGAATTCTCTCTTCACTAACAAAAGCTTCTTTTCATTAGGAGATGGAAAAAATCTCCTTTCATTCTTAGTCTTTGAAGGGTTTACATCATTGCTCCTTCAATTTCAGGACCTCACAGAAAACAAGCATTCTGTTAGTCTGGGTAAATGGCTATGAAGTAGGAATTCCAAGGAGTATTTTGTGTGTGCTCAACTCTTCATTAATTGATGTTATGGTATGTTCTCATAATGGGTCATTTGATAAAAATATAAAACCCTTTTCCCCTTTTTCAGTTTTAACGTTACCATGATCTTGGGCAACCCTCCACCAAATGAGCTTACTATATTTCTCTCTTCTCACCCCGCCCCCCCTTTTTTTAAATTGGTGCCAAAGGAAACCCCATTAATTGTGCCTCTGTATATTATGGCAAAACTGCATCCTAAGAAAAGCTACAGGAAACATTTTTTAAAAATCAAACTAGAAAGCAGAGACAAGACTAGTAAGCACAGTATAAACCTCAGAATCTCTCATAAATCCAAGGAAACACAATCTGCACTTTCAAAGGCTTGTCCATTCAAGAGACACCACTGTATGAAAAGCTGACCCAATTACCTGGGACTTCTAATTTTTAAGAAGCTCAACATATCCTCTATGCATCCAAGCTGTATAGCTTATTCTTGCCACCACTGCTCACTCCATAAATTAAACCATCAAGAAGTTTCAACCTCTCATTTCAGGACTAAGTAGGGCCTGACATTGTGTAGGTGTTACTACTGTTATTTTCTATCAGTCACTAATGCAGGTTAATGACGCTGACAAAGTTTATGATTCAGTACATTTGCACAGTTATAAAATTGGGGGTGGATTGTGATTCAGGAGATTAGTGTACTAGCCTGTCCTCCATGTAAGCATGGATTCAAATCCAAGTAGCAATAAATTTAGTGGTCTCTTTCTTTCCCCCAATGGAGGTTTGTTCATATCCCTGAATCACAGCATAATATGAAGTTTGTGCTCAGTAGAGGCCCAGCATTTGAACAGGAGGAAGATTTTGCAAGTCAGGATGGAGTAGGGTTACCATATTTCCACAATCAAAAAAGAGGACACGGGGGGGGGGGGAGAGGAGCGTCGCTCTAGCCCCGCCCCCATCCACTCCCTCCCACTTCCCACCCCAATTGCCCCCCTCAGGACCCCAAACCCCCCCCCCGCTCCTTGTCCCCTGACTGCCCCCTCCTGGGACCCCTGCTCCTAACTGCCCTCCAGAACCCCCACCACCACCTAAGCCTCCCTGTTCCTTGTCTCCTCCTGAGAACCCCCCCACCCTAACTGCCCCCCTAGGACCATACCCCCTACCTGTACCCTGACTGCCCAAAACCTTATCCACACCCCCAGACAGACCCCCCCCCCCAAACTCCCGACCCATCCAACCCTGCTCCCTGTCTCTTGACTGCCTCCTCCAGAACTTCCCTGCCCCTTCTCTGACCCCCTGGTCCTCTTACCGTGCTGCTGAGCGGCGCACTGAGCAGTGGGGGGGGGAGCAGGGGGAGGAGCTCCAGACTGCCGGAGGCCTGATGCGAACGGCCCCGGCCATCTGCAAATGCAGGGAGCGGGAGGGAGGGAGAGAGAGGAGGGGAGCGATCTCAAGCTGCAGGGGAGAGGAGGGGGGAAGCGGAGGAGGAGCTCTGGCGGCCAGAGCCCCGTGCGAGTGGCAGGATGCGGCCGGCTGCCCTGTCAGTCGCGTGCACTCTGCATGGGGGGGGAAGTGCGGACATTTACAAATTTCCCCCCGGACACTATTTTTAACTCAAAAAAGCCAGACATGTCCGGGAGAATCCGGACGAATGGTAACCCTAGGATGGAGGTGCATTGGCAGAGCTGATAGTGAAGTTTGCTTTGTACAGTGCCTGCCTGCCCCAAACCTGTCTCTTTTCACAACTATGTTTCTTGCTTTTTTATACAATACACGCACATACTTGCACCAAAAAAAAAAAAATGGGAACAAGAACAATATATCAGGCTTTTTCCTAAAATGTTTCAATCCTAATATCTGGAAGATGCTGAGCACTCTGATACCAACCCAGCAAAGCAATTAAGCATGTGTTTAGCACATAAGTAATACCACTGAAGTTAAGTCCCTATACAATTTAACCAAGGTTTAAGTGCTCTCTACAGGATTGGTGGCAGAGTGTTCAGCACCTTTCAGGATTGATCCCATTGTGAACAAAGATCAAGAAAGTAAATTTTAGTAGGAAAATAATGTTTTTAATTGAATCAACCTATAAATCGGTAGTGTCCAACTTTTGGCCAATGAATAAGGCACATGCATTAAGAATATTTGTATTTTATTATGAACTGAAACATCGTTCCTGAGGCTATGTCTACACTACCACCACCACGCCCTGAGTGACATAAGTTACATTGACTTAAAGCAGTGTCCACACTGTGCCGCCAACATAGCTTCTGCCTCTCATTGAGGTACAGTAATTATGCAATCAGGAGAGTGCTCTCCCATTGATATAGCATGGCTTCACCAGACGCACTACAGCAGTAGGGATCATCGCCCTCTCCCCAGCCACTTCTCACTACCTCTCTCGCCGCCCCATCCACAAAAGGCACCTGCGAGCCAGAAGTGCTGTGAACAAACACTGTCTCTTCCCTGCTGCAAATGCTCAGCAGCTCAACTTCTGGCCTCCTGCTGCATAACCCAGGTGAGGGAGGAGAGAGGACCTCTGATTGCTCCATTGTCTGCTGGGCCATGGAAGCCTGGCAGGGTAAAAGGGGGAAGAGACAGAAGCAGAATAGCAGTTCAGCTGGCTTTGCCTGAACCTAGGGTCTCTGCTCTAACTTGCAAAAGCGGCCAGTGATTTCCAAAGGACCATATGCCCGCTAGAGGTAGCTGAAGTGTAAAGCTTCCTGGCCACTACCCACCTCACATTCAATACAACAATTTGCATGATTGCAGTGACTCTCAACTCATCGGGAACTCCCACTATGGTGGTGGAATCTCCAACAGGAGACATCAGTGAAGCAAAATAGGATAGAAAATTTGCCACAAAGCATCGATGGTGACCCCTCTCAGCCTTTCTGAAATTACGTTTGGCTCATGGGCTATCGTAGTTAGACACCACTGCTTCAGATGAGCACTACTTTTTTTATTTGAACAAACTGATGTTAAGAAATGAAATCTGTACACAGCCAAATCCTGCTTGGCTTAGTAGAACTACCTGCTTTGAGTGAGGAGAGCAGCATGTGTCCTTATCACCATAAGTACCTAATGAGAGTCAGAGAAAGCTTGAGGCACCTAAATCTTATTGCAGTCTCTTGCAACTGTTGTATTTTATTAAAGTACATACTATGCCATCTCCCTACCATTAACCCCTAAAAATAGCAATACATACATATATAAGAATTACAAAAATATCTTTGCTACTCCCAGTACAAGGATGCACTGCCTTTAAAAAATAAAATAAAAAAGACGCAGCATACTTAGTAGAATTTAATTCGAACTTCCTTCAGTGAGTTTTCCTTTCTACAGACTGTCATTTTTAGAAAATCTGTTGACATTAAGACCCAGTGGTATACACCCAAAGGCCCCTACAGACTTAACACACCAATAAAAACTGGAGTGCTGGTATTCCAAGCTAACAACAACAGGACCAGGACTATACAATGTCAGAGCACAGCTGGGCAAAAAATTTTGTTCCAAAACTTTTTTTTGGTAATAATGCAGGTTCAGGTTGACAGAAACATTTCATGAATTCATACCCTTTTCATTGAATTGTCTCGGTTAATATTTTTTTCAAAATATCAAAACTTTCATTTTAACATTTTCTATTACAAATGACTTTCCCTTTAGAAATTTCCTTCAATTTTATGTTAAACAATGTTTAAAACTTCAAAATTGAAATGAAACATTTTGTTTTGGGTCAAATGATTCATTCAACCCAAAACATTTTTCGGAACTGCCAGTGAATGGAAAACATCAGTTATTCACACAGCTTTAGCAAGGAGCTCTTTGATACATCTACACCTGATATCAGATTTTGGTAATCATTACTCAGATAGTGCAAACAATAATTTAGCTCTTGAATCGTCACCTAATTTGGATTGACACCCTTAGCTACAGTAGGATCTGATTTGAGTTCCAGAGAACTAGAATTACTCAGTTTTTGAGAGACATTTAAAAAAGGAAGCAAAATCATTTTCATTTCAAAGTTATTCAAAAAAGTTAAGGACAAGTGCAATATACCCAATGTAATACTCTGCAACTTGTGTATTAACACAACTCAAATAAAAAGTTACAATAATTCTCAATAATTTGTAAGAAACAACACCTGCTTAAAATATAAGGGCTATGCAGATGCTCCGAGTTATACCAGCAGATGATTTGGCCCTAAGTATCTAAAATAAAATAAATCTCATATCTTTTGTACAACATATATATTAACTCTGGGCAAGTCACCAGAGAAGAGAGAATAAGGTTTTTCTTAGGTCATTTTGTCTAATATTATAATACTTATATTAAATATTTATATTTTAATAAATTATTTCCAACCACACAGACTAAGATAAACATGGGATGTTCTACCAACCAATTATTGTACTGTAATATTTATAATGGAGTTCCAAATTAAGTAAAATATTTGTGATTTCCCTCTAATCTTATACCAATAAGTGGTTATTTTTCAGATGATGAACTCCTGGAGTGAAATTCTGGCTCCACTAAAGTCAAAGGTAAAACTGACTTCAGTGGGGCCAAGATTCCTAGATCCATGGTAAAATTTTCAAAAGTGCCTAACTGACTTAGTCAAGTATCAGAGGGGTACCGTGTTAGTCTGGATCTGTAAAAAGCAACAAAGAGTCCTGTGGCACCTTATAGGCCTTGGCTACACTTACCCGGTAGTTCGACGGCTGGAAATCGAACTTCTGGGTTCGACTTATCGCATCTAGTCTGGACGTGATAAGTCGAACCCGGAAGTGCTCGCCGTCGACTGCGGTACTCCAGCTCGCCGAGAGGAGTACCGCGGAGTCGACGGGGGAGCCTGCCTGCCGAGTGTGGACCAAGGTAAGTTCGAACTAATTCGAACTAAGGTACTTCGAACTTCAGCTACGTTATTCACGTAGCTGAAGTTGCGTACCTTAGTTCGAATTAGGGGGGTAGTGTAGACCAAGCCATAGACTAGCAGATGTATTGGAGCATAAGCTTTCGTGGGTGAATACCCACTTCGTCTGACACAGTGGGTATTCACCCACGAAAGCTTATGCTCCAATACGTCTGCTAGTCTATAAGGTGCCACAGGACTCTTTGACTTAGTAGCGTTCGTCTCATTTTCAAAAATGACTTAGGAGCCATTCCATTGACTTTCCACAATTCCATTGACTTTCAACAATACTAAGACTAAGGGGATAAATTTTTAAAGATATTTAGGTATCAAAAGATGCAGATGTGAGGCACCAAGCAGGATTTTCAAACTCACCTAGGTGCCTATCTCCCATTGGTTTCATCCTGTGTATTGATTTCAATGGGAATTAAATGCATAGGCACTTTTGAAAATGCCATTTGGCATCTATCGGGATCTTTAGGCACCTAAAAATCTGATTCTACATGATCTACACTAGAAAATTAGGTCAGCATAACTATGTCACTCAGGGGGTTGAAAAATCCACAGTCCTGAGTGGTGTAGTTAAACCAATCTAACCTGCGATTAGACAGGTACTATTTCTCAGGGAGGTGGATTATCTACGTCAATAGGAGAACCCCTCCCGTCAGCGCAGCTAGTGTCTACACTGAAGCGCTACAGCCATGCAGCTGTAGTGTTGTAAGTATGGACAAACCCATACACTCTTAAGGCATTTGCACCTAGTCCTTAATAGGTGATGGATGTCCCATTTTCAGCAGGTTGCTATGTATTTTATGGATATCAAACTAATGTATGAATTTTGTTTCATAGTCATTCACTGTAACATCTTTAAATGTACAATAGAGAAGCTTGTGGCACCTTAGAGACTAACATTTATTAGAGCATAAGCTTTCGTGGACTACAGCCCACTTCTTTGGATGCATATAGAGTGGAATAAATATTGAGGAGATATATATACACACATACAGAGAGCATAAACAGGTGGGAGTTGTCTTACCTACTCTGAGAGGCCTGGCCTTTCTGAGTTGGTAAAGACAACTCAACTCCCACCTGTTTATGCTCTCTGTATGTGTGTATATATATCTCCTCAATATTTATTCCACTCTATATGCATCCGAAGAAGTGGGCTGTAGTCCACGAAAGCTTATGCTCTAATAAATTTGTTAGTCTCTAAGGTGCCACAAGTACTCCTGTTCTTTTTGCGGATACAGACTAACACGGCTGCTACTCTGAAAATAGAGAAGCTTGGAATCAATAAGGTCTCCGGTAAACAGCAGTATTTGCTGAGCAACCACTGGCATTTTGTGAACCACTAATCAGTTTAAGAAAGACTGGATCTACTGCCACTATGGATCGTCTCAATTTTTACCACTGTAAAATCAGAGCAATACCAATTGACCAAAACAGACCAGCTCCTCCTTGTGTTTTAAAGTGGCAAGCAACTATAATGAGGGAGTAAATTTATCCTCGTTGCTGCTCAGTCCTGAGTGGTGTAGTTAAACCTGAGAGAGCTTTAGGATAACAATGATTATCTGTCACCTGGAAAAGGCCCTAATTTCAGCATAGTCTTTACCTAAGTGAATAATTTTCCATTAGTTACTGTTTTATCTTGATCTATGACTCCTGAAAGGAGTACAGTAGTCTGGAAAGGTTGAGAGCCACTGCTTTAAAGTACTTTTCCTTGCCCCCAGAATTAAGCCCACTCTGAGAATTAGTCAATGTTCACATGCTTTTAAAATAAAGTGCCAGTTATTAGACTACACCCAATTGCATAAAAAGGTGGTGTGCTGTTTAGAAGATGACAAAAGTTGTACTGATTATGTAATAGTTTAATTTATAGGATATTAGTAGAATTAACTGTGACTGACCTTTATTTGACAAGATGGAAAATGAGAGCCTGTGAAATCAGCCATTCCTTAGGAAATAGGGTGTTTGATATTGTCCAGTCCAATTTGCCCCAAAATTTAAGTTTTCTTACAAAAAATTTTACAAAACCCAGGATGAATTGAAATTGGACAATTTTCGTATTTTTTAAAAAGTCATTAAACGTTCAAACAGAAACAGGTGTTTTTTAAAATACAAATAATCTCCTGCAGTGCCTCTACTCCAAATGTTTCCAAATTTAAATGTATAAAAGTGAAATGGACTGGAAACAAAGGTAAATTTGACTAATTTCAACATCAAAAGTGAAAAAAAATTGCAAAAAGTAAACTAACAGGTTAAACAGAGGATAGTAAATTTGATTTTTAAATTGGAAACAATTTTAAAACTCTAAGGTGCAATTTTTAATATTTATATGTATATCACAGGATTTTTAATCTGACAGTGTCCCTTTAAAGCAATGGTGGGCAACCTGCGGCCCGTGGGCCACATGCAGCCCATCAGGGTAAGCTGATTGCAGGCCGTGAGACATTTTGCTGACATTCACCTTCTGCAGACACAGCCACCCACAGCTCCCAGTGGCCACGGTTCCTGGCCAGTCGGAGCTGCGGGAAGCAGTGGGCTGCAGCGACAGGCTGGCCACCACTTCCTGCAGCTCCCATTGGCCGGGAACGGCAAACAGCAGCCACTGGGAGCTGCGGGGGGGAGGGGGGGGGAGAGGGCCATGCAATGTCAGCAAAATGTCTCACAGCCCGCAATCAGCTTACCCTGATGGGCCGCATGCGGCCCACAAGTTGCCCACCACTGCTTTAAAGAAACAAGATAGGTAAGGTAATATCTTTTACTGGACCTCTTTCTGTTGGTGAAAAAGACAAGTTTTCAAGGTTTGTCCAGTAAAAGATATTACCTCGCCCACCTTGTATCTCTAACATCCTGGGAACACCTGACTACAACACTGCAAACAGTGTCCCTTTAAGTCACCTCCTTAATGTAGGCACACTTTCTCACAGGCACTCCAGTATTCAGCAAGTACCCAATATGGATCACTAAGAAATTAGCACATGCTTTGTTTTCCAAATCTTGGGATTTCCGCCTAAGTATATCTATCTATGTTCATTTTAAAATGCTACTGAGATAAACAATGTCTATCACTTATGAATTCCAAGTGATTGCAGTGAAACTTTTCAGTCTTGGCAACACTGTTGCTATAGTAATGCAATCTGATCAGATATTCTTAGTAACCAGCCACAACTCTCCACCCCCAGAGTTCCGGCGTTTATTCCAAGAAGTCTAAACCAGATCATCTGATTTCCAGAATATAGATACCTTGATAAGAATGATTAGAATGTGATGAGCTATGCTAATAGAATTAACACGTGCTTACAAGGCAAGGACACACTGAGTAAGCGGAAAATAAACAGGAAATGAGGCAAACTGCAGTAGCTGACAATACAAAAGCATCGCTGACAATATCTACTTTACTCCAATTACCTCTCCCTTGTTTACTTTAATTCCAAATGCCTATCGGGGCCAGATTCTGCCACTCTTACTCATATCTGGGGCTTTTTGTGGCATAAGGAGCTACTCATTACAAGTAGAGTAGCCTAGATGCCCAACCCCAAAGCAATATTCTGTTGTGTCATGTTGATTTAGCATTCCTTACTCTGGTAGAATAAAGAGTGAAGTTTCACTAAATTCAATTGGGATTTTGCTTGGGAAAGGGGTAGCATGCAGAATAAGGTCCAGAATTGTAAGAAAGGGTGGGCAAACCAGTTAAGATAAAACAAGAACTGGTTGAAAACATTTGGAATCCCTGCTCAGAAGCAAAACCAGGAGTCAGATTCTGCCACCCTCATTCACACCACCTTATTCTGCAAGTAGTCCCACTGGCACCACTGACAAACCACCTGTACCACTGAACCTGTGACTGATCTTGTCTGGAGAAGGAATCATTAACTAGCAATCACAGAAACCACTCAGATTAAATCTACATCTGCTGTGACATCAGAGGGACAACTCAAAGTGAGTATGTTGCTGCTCTGTAATGGTTGTGAAATGAGGCCCTCAAAGAGAACCTTTTGTGAGGTACACAAAAAGTTTGCAATATATAAACAAAATATTAATTGCTTACAGCTCTGGAATAAAGGAATGGAACTGGGAGGAAATACCAGTAAGGAAGTTCTTATGCCATTATTTCTAATAGCAGAAGCAGTGCAACTCTGAAAAAGCATGTTTCCATTCTGGTATTATTGTTATTTATACTGCTAGAGGCCTCAACTCAAGATCAGGGCACAATGTGTATGTGTTGCACAAAAACGTAGTAAAAGACCATCCCTACGCCCAAGGAGCAATTTTGACCGTATCCCAACAAGGACGGTTCAGATATGTTTTTAGTTATTTTTCCAAACCAAAACTTCCAAAGGGTTCCCTCAAACCATCTAATAAATCCCTCTGATCTAACATGATGAAATGAGCCAGGACCTGACAGTAATGTAACACGGGAGAGAGACACACAAAGAAAGGCAATACATCTGATTCTGACCTCACGCCCTTACAAATCAAGAGTCATTCCAGTGAGGACTCTAGAGAAATACCATTGTAAATTCAGTGTGAGTGAAATGAGAATTAGGCCCAATATCTCTGCTTAGCTAGCCTCTATCAAGTACTATAGGCATCAAGGTCTCAAGTAAAATTCTCCTAGATACTTAGCTACTGACACTGATGACTCAATGAGTGCAAGCTAGTACAGAACTTTGGTGCATGCATGTGTCTATTGCAAAGGTGGATACTGGGAGGATACAAGGCATGATGCTGTGAAAAATCTAGCTGTATGCTTATTTGGATAGAATTTGTGATTTCTTTAAAGAGAGTTTAAATACAACAGATTATTTTTCTCTGCAGCCTATAAAGAGAAAATCGCAGCAGATACAGATTTCTTTCCAGCAGCTGCCTATGAGCACTTGATCGCATCCCTTCCTACAGAAAAGAAAAAACAGTCTGGTCCTGTGGTGCAGGTGGTCTGACTGCACATTTTTGTGCATTGTTTACCAACACAGAAACTAAAAAATATGGTTGACAAAGGGCATGGTGCTAGGAATGTTAGTGCTTCAGGTTATTATTTTTAATGTAAATCAGAAATAAATCAAATCAGTAGGAATTCCAACCATGTCATTTAAAAAAAATGATGTCAAACTTACAATCAAAGACAACTCTGTATGTGTTGCAGTATCAGGTTTATGAACATGAAGCCCCTTGTTTAGATTTGCACCAAAGACATGCCAATCAATGGAGGCTTTAACATCCGATATCTCTTTGATGCTGCTGTTGTGCCAGAAGTGTCATCATGAGAGTTCTGATCTAATTTATTCAGGTCATTTATGTCTCTGGGTAAGTAAAATCAGTTATTCTTCAGATTTCCTATTTACTAAGTAATTAAAATTCTGACTGAACATAGATAATTTTCCTTTTTGAGTAAACCCTGTTACTATAAAAAAATGTAACATGTCTTCATTGCAGGAATCAGTTTATGAATCAATAGGTAACAGCTATGAAAGTGATAAGACAATGTTGATGACCTCATCTAACTACTTATGTTAAATTTACATACAGTTATTTACACCAGATACAGACATATCTATAAAATAGTATTACACATAAAATACAGCATTAAAAGATTATTATTGAGGTTGCAAAGTCAAGCACTCAAAAGTTAAGGAATGCTGGATTAAGATTGCCTTTACAACCTTAATTCAGCCTCCTTTTATATGTGCATTATGATACAATCTTTAACTACACTTCTCATACTATTTTTCCACAAGACCCCTGCCTCATTCAAGGGGTTCCTCATCCAATCTGTCTCCCCTCCCCACTCATTGTTCCAGTCTCCCCCTTCCCGATTCTTATTCTCAGTCTCTTTTTCCAATCCTAGTTCTTCCTCCACAACTTGGCTCCTCATCAGATCTGTCTCTCATTTTCCATGCCCCCATTCCCATTCTGTCCCACTGGTTTCCAATCTCATTGCTTGTCCTCTACCCCAGCTCCTCATCTAATCTCAATGTCCTCCACTTGCCAACTGGCTTCCAGTGCCCTTTTGCTCCATTTCTTTTACTAGGTCCTGGTCACAATTTCCTTGACCAAGCAGTCTCAGCTTCCCCTCTACCCTACCCCCAGCCTTCAGTCCCTGTCTTCCCACTCCCAATCACCCCCTTCCTACTCCCCTTTAAGTCCTTGTCTCACTAGGCTGCTTGCCCCAATCGACTGCTTTCCCTCCCCAGACTGGCTCTTGTCCCATACACATTGGAGTCAGGTGGCTTCCTCCTCCACACTGCCAGGCTACCAAGAGACGAGTCTTTGAGAGCACAGGAGAGACAAGCTCTCTGTTCTCACTTCCAGTGCTCAGCTCCACCCCAGCCTGGAGCAGCTGGGAGCCAAGGCAGCCTTGCCCCGTATTTCTCGGCTGGAGGATGCTCAGTTGCTCTGTGGGGATGGGATGTACAGAGTCTGGTCACATGTAGGAATGTGAGGGGATGGAACACCGTTACTCACTATGTGGTGATGGTGCATGCACAGTTTGGTCACACATAGGCGCTGTGAAGCACTGGAGCATGCTCAGTGACTACTGAATCTTCAAGGATTTTAGCTGCTAAACCCTAAAAAGTGTCTGAGCATGTGCAAACTACAGTTTTTCAAAGGCTTGTAACTTGTTCAAAATTGTGAAGATTTTCACAGAAACAGCAAAAGGCACATCTGTGACACAAAGGCCAATCCTCTGCCAAATTTCAACTTCCTGCTCCACAGACCTGTTCAAAGGAAAGGTTGCCAGAATATTTTTAACATTGAAAAACAATGCATTGTTCCTTAGCCTCATTCCCAGAAACAGCTGAACCATTTTGCCAAAAAAGCTGAAACTTGCCAAAAAAAGGTCAGCCTGAGGCAGACAACCGGCATGGAAGCAATTGGAAGCATGGTGTTGTAATGGGAAGGTACCAGCCTCACCTATAATAAGCTTAAAAAGAAATCACAGTTATTCTTTCTGTGGGCTTCCTATTGTATCCAGTTCTCTCTCTCGATGTGCTTGTGTGTGTATACATACATACACACACACACACACCCTACCTTTAAAAATCTAGTTCAAGTAAGAGACATCTGATCTGGCCAATACCAAGGCCCCTCCCATTTCCCACTCCTGCCCAACCACTTCCACATACCTGCATGGGAGGGGGAGAAAGCGCCTGGCAGCAGCTGCTCTCCCGCTCCCATGCAGAGTCTGGAGATGTGGGTACTGTATGCAGACATTTAAAGGGACTCCTTATGCCCTCCCTTACTTTTTCCTGTGTGGGCCCCCAGCCATGTCATAACTGAGCCCTTACATAATACACTTTTTGAGGCAGATACGGTCTATTTTTTGTCTTACACAGAGCTGAGCACATTGTCTGCGTTTAAACAATAATACTAAGTCCAAAGTCTGGACTCAATCACACATAGGCAACGTCACCAACAACAGTAAGGGTACACCATTTTGAAGAAGGGCAGAAACTGGCCTATAAGTCGATGTGATATTTGTCAATTAAATCTGAGTGCCTATTTTCAGAAGAAACAACCACAGAGATATCATACATGAGGTTCCAGAGATTTAGTTCAAGCAATGTAAATTTGGACCTCAATAGTGTATTTCCCACTGCTATTTGCACACAAGCAGCTATAAAGTGCTCTCTCAAAAAAGGCCAATGATTGATTTTACACATCATTAACACAGGAGGGGAAAATTATCTCTGTGTCAAGCATTGCAGCTCATATGTAGGCGGGGCCAACAAGTGTGTGTGTGTGGGGGGGGAGACGGTACAAATTACCGGGGCCCGGTGTTCCAGAATGAGGCCTGGGGCCCAGCTTCCCCGGCTCTTCTCCCCCCACCCCCCGTCGGCCCTGTTTAGCCGGTCCGCCCTTGCTGGGGGGCCCAAAAAAAAATTTTCACTGGGGCCCGAACCCGCTCTCAGCGGCCCTGTATGTAGGCCTGTGTACAGTCAATCTAAGCTAGAACACCTGCAAACATTTGAATACTAGAGGCCACTTAAAATAAATTCTGTTAAAAGGAAAACACTTGTTAAAATTATATAATTTGTACACAAGGCCAAACGTACAATATACTACAATGAATTATCACAATGGCTCAGATTCTGCTCTCAGTTCCACCAGTGTAAATCTGGAGTAATTCCAAATTTAGGGCCAGGTTCTACATCATTAAAATCAATTGCCAAACTCCCATTTACTTCAATACCCCAGGATAAAACATTTAACCTGTGTAAAAGGCAACAGAAACTGGCCCTAAATCAATAATTAGCAAACAAAATGGACCTCTTAAAATAATAAAAATTACAAAGTAAACTGATAAACAAATTTGTCCTGGTTTAAAAACAGAGCTTTTGGAAATAAATCCATATTCACATTCAGGTTGACCCTATTATTCTGAGAGACATTTTAAAGTAATCCATCTGGAAAAAAATTAGCCTTCTTACTTTTTTTTTTTTCATTTTTCTGAAATTAACTTAAATGTTTGACAAATTTCTACTGTACAAGTGGCAAAAAAAAAAACACCATGAAACAGATGGCAAAATACCAAAAGTAGAGAGAAAAGCATGAACAGCTAATTAGTGTGCATTCCCTCCTGCTAGAAATGAATCACAAGGAGAGATGTAAGGGAGCCATGCTGCACTGAAGTGTAGTTTGCCACTGACAATAAGTGCAGAGAAGAGTTTTTTTAAATCACAGTTAGATATACTTGCTAACAGGTGGCCAAATCATGCTAATCGACTTTAAATAGAACTGCTCACTGATTTAAATGGGGAACTATGCTTAAACAAAAAAATCTGTGGCACAATATTAGTCCTGGGGAAATTCTGCGCCACTGCGCATGCGCAGACTGTGTGTCCCTCGCAGACTTCTTTGCTTCCCTGCAGAAAAACGACTTTCTGACGGAGAAGCAAAGGGAAACCACAAGAGTGGTCATGCGACCCTCTCCAGTAGTATGTTTCTAGTGCCCAGGGCAGCAGGAAAAGAGGGAAATCACTGTGGGGTAGGGGCAGGACCTGGGAAGACCCGGCTGGTGGCTCCTACCCTGTGCCGGGCTCAGCTGCTAGTGCTGGCTAGGCTGGGGAGGATGGCACTTCCTCTTCCCCTGCAGGGTATCTGGGGCTGCATCAGACCCACCCCCAGATTTCTCCCCCAGCTGTAGGAAGCTCTGCAAACTCACACAAACCACACTTCCTGCACCCATCGCTCCTCAGCTGCAGGGGGAGGGATCACTTTGCAGGGAGCTGCCCCCGTTCTGCCCAACCCCTGTGCATCCAGACCTCCTCATATCCAGACCCTCCCGCCGAGCCTCACCCCCCCACACACACACACAGAACCCACCCCATGAGCCCCACTCCCCCTGCACCTGGACCACCCCAACGAGCCACCTGCACCTGGATCCCCATCCTACTGAGCTCCAACCAGCTGCACCTGGATCCCCACCCCACTGAGTCCCACTCCCCAAGCATCTGGACCCCTCCACTAAGCTCTCCACACCCAGATCCCCCTGCTGAGGTTATCCCCCACACACACAACCCCCCCACTGAGCCCCAACCACCTTCACCTGGACCCCCCTGCAGAGTCCTATTACCATTGCACCCAGAACCCCCCCCCCAACAAGCCCCTGTGCATCCATATCCTCTATTGAGCCACCTGCACCCAGACTGCTACACAGTCTCAACCCTTACTGAGAAGAATAGACAGGCCTGTAACCTGAGGTGATCCAGAGAACAGAAGGGTGTGCTGTCTGCCGGGTGCTAAGATACGGGATGTGGACCTGAGGCTGAAGAGGATCCTAATGGGAGCAGGAAAGAATCCACTGATTGTCCTTCATGTGGGAAACAAATGATACGGCTAGATTCTCACTGGAACGTATCAAGGGAGACTATGCCAGGCTGGGGAAGATGCTCAAGGAAATGGAGGCTCAGGTGATCTTCAGTGGGATTCTCCCTGTTCCTAGAGAAGGGCAAAAAAGATGTGACATGATTATGATGATTAACAGATGGCTCAGGCAGTGGTGCTACAAGGAGGGCTTTGGGATGCTTCCCAGTCTGGCCACTGGAAAGCATTCCTGGACAGAGGACTGTTCTCTCAGGATGGACTTCACCTGAGTAGAGAGGGAAATAGACTTCTAGGATGGAGGCTGGCACAACTGATTAAGAGAGCTTTAAATTAGGAATTCGGGGGGAGATGGTTGGGAGATGTCCAGGTAATCTCCACTCTGGATTTTAACATTGAGAGGGAAGAAAACGACGTAAGAAAGGATACAGCCGGGGGTAGGAGAATGGACATAAGGAGGAAGGGTAGTGTAGATACCAGTCTAATAGGTGATAATGGCAGTAGAATGTCTGTGCCTAATTGGGTAAAGAATGTCAGCAAAGCCAAACAGCAAAAATTAAGATATTTGTACATCAATGCGAGGAGCCTAGGTAACAAAATGGAGGAACTACAGTTACTGGTGCAGGAAGTGAAACCAGGTATTATAGGGATAACAGAAACATGATGGAATAGTAGTCATGACCGGAGTACAGGTATTGAAGGGTATGTGCTGTTTAGGAAAGACAAATAAAGGCAAAGGTGATAGAGTAGCATTGTATATCAATGATGAAGTAGACTGTAAAGAAATAAGAAGTGATGGAATGGATAAGAGAGTCTGTCTGGGCAAAAATCACAATGGGGAAGAAAACTACTAGAGCCTCCCCTGAGATGGTGCTTGGGATGTGCTATAGACTGCTGGGATCCGATTCGGATATGGATAGAGACCTCTTTAATGTTTTTAATGAAGTAAATACTAATGGGAATTGTGTGCTCATGGGAGACTTTAACTTCCCAGATATAGACTGGAGGACAAGTGCTTTTCCTGGATGTGATAGCTGATGGAGTCCTTCACCAAGTAGTTGCTGAACCAACAAGAGGGGATGCCATTTTAGATTTGGTTTTAGTGAGTAATGAAGACCTCATAGAAGAAATAGTTGTAGGGGACAAGCTGGGTTTGAGCGATCATGAGCTAATTCAGTTCAAACTAAATGGAAGGATAAACAAAAATAGATCTGTGACTAGGGTTTTTTATTTCAAAAGGGCTAACTTTAAAAAAATTAAGGAAATTAGTTACGGAAGTGGATTGGACTCAAGAACTTGTGGATCTAAAGGCAGAGGAGGCCTGGAATTACTTCACATCAAAGTTGCAGAAACTATCAGAAGCGTGCATCCCAAGAAAGGGGAAAAAATTCATAGGCAGGAGTTGTAGACCAAGTTGGATGAGCAAGCATCTCAGAGAGGTGATTAAGAAAAAGCAGAAAGCCTACAAGGAGTGGAAGATGGGAGGGATCAGCAAGGAAAGCTACCTTATTGAGGTCAGAACATGTAGAGATAAAGTGAGAAAGGCCAAAAGCCGTGTAAAGTTAGACCTTGCAAAGGGAATTAAAATCAATAGTAAAAGGTTCTATAGCCATATAAATAAGAAGAAAACAAAGAAAGAAGTGGGACCGCTAAACACTGAAGATGGAGTGGAGGTTAAGGATAATCTAGGCATGGCCCAATATCTAAACAAATACTTTGCCTCAGTCTTTAATGAGGCTAATGAGGAGTTTAGGAATAATGGCAGGATGACAAATGGGAATGAGGATATGGAGGTAGATATTACCACATCCGAGGTAGAAGCCAAACTTGAACAGTTTAATGGGACTAAATCGGGGGGCTCAGATAATCTTCATCTAAGAATATTAAAGGAACTGGCACAGGAAATTGCAAGCCCATTAGCAAGAATTTTTAATGAATCTGTAAACTCAGGGGTTGTACTGTATGACTGGAGAATTGCTAACATAGTTGCTATTTTTAAGAAAGGAGGAAAAAGGGATCAGGGTAACTACAGGCCTGTTAGTTTGACATCTGTAGTATGCAAGGTCTTAGAAAAATTTTTGAAGTAGTTAAGGACATTGAGGTTAAATTTGCAAATGAATTTTAGTTCTGCTGTTTCTCTTTGAAGTCTGTTTCTGAAGTTTCATTGCAAATTCATTTGCAAATTTAACACCATTAATCTGGGCTTGAATAGGGACTGGGAGTGGCTAGCTCATTACAGAAGCAGCTTCTCCTCTCCTGGAATTGACACCTCCTCATCTATTATTGGGAGTGGACTACATCCACCCTGATTGCATTGGCCCTGTCAACACTGGTTCTCCACTTGCGAAGAAACTCCCTTCTCTCCGTGTGTCAATATATAATGCCTGCATCTGTAACTTTCACTCTATGCATCTGAAGAAGTGAGGTTTTTAACCCATGAAAGCTTATGCCCAAATAAATCTGTTAGTCTTTAAGGTGCCACCAGACTCCTTGTTGTTTTTGTAGATACAGACTAACACGGCTACCCCTGATACTAATAAAGTTTGTGGATGACACAAAGCTGGGAGGTATTGGCAATACAGAGAAGGACCGGGATATCATACAGGAAGATCTGGATGACCTTGTAAACTGGAGTAATAGTAATAGGGTGAAACGTAATAGTGAAAAGTGCAAGGTCATGCATTTAGGGATTAATAACGAATTTTTGTTATAAGCTGGGGACTCATCAGGTGGAAATAACAGAGGAGGAGAGGAACCTCGGAGTATTGGTTGATCACTGGATGACTATGAGCCGCCAATGTGACATGGCTGTGAAAAAAGCTAATGCAGTCTTGGGATGCATCAGGCAAGGTATTTCCAGTAGAGATAAGGAGGTGTTAGTATCATTATACAAGGCACTAATGAGACCTCATCTGGAATATTGTGTGCAGTTCTGGTCTCCCATGTTTAAGAAGGATGAATTCAAACTGGAACAGGTACAGAGAAGGGCTACTAGGATGATCCAAGGAATGGAAAACCTGTCTTATGAAAGGAGGCTCAAAGAGTTTGGCTTGTTTAGCCTAACCAAAAGAGGGCTGAGGGGTGATATGATTGCTCTCTATAAATATATCAGAGGGATAAATACCAGGGAGGAAGAGAAATTATTTTTATCAGTACCAATGTGGCCAAAAGAACAAATGGACATAAACTGGCCATCAGGAAGTTTAGACTTGAAATTAGATGAAGGTTTCTAACCAGAGGAGTGAAGTTCTGAAACAGCCTTCTAAGGGAAGCAGTGGGGGCAAAAGACATACTGGCTTCAAGACTAAGCTTGATAAGTTTATGGAGGGGATGGTATAATGGGATAGCCTAATGTTGGCAATTAATTGATCTTTGACTATTAGCTGTAAATATGCCCAATGGCCTGTGATGGGATGTTAGATGGGGTGGGATCTGAGTTACTACAGAGAATTCTTTCCTGGGTGTCTGGCTAGTGAGTCTTGCCTACATGCTCAGGGTTTAGCTGATCGCCATATTTGGGGTCAGGAAGGAATTTCCCCCCAGGGCAGATTGGCAGAGGCCCTGGAGGTTTTTTGTCTTCCTCTGCAGCGTGGGGCACGGGTCAGTTGCTGGAGGATTCTTTGCACCTTGAAGTCTTTAAACCATGATTTGAGGACTTCAATAGCTCAGACATAGGTTAGGGGTTTATTACAGGAGTGGGTGGGTGAGATTCTGTGGCCTGCACTGTGCAGGAGGTCAGACTAGATGATCATAATGGTCCCTTCTGATCTTAAAGTCTATGACTCTATGACTCTAACCCACACCTGGACCCTCCCCCCCCCCAACACTATACCCTCCATACTTGGATCCTGCCTTGCTGAGCCTGCCTGCCCACTCTTGGTGTACCTGGCACGCAGGGGCAGGGCCCTGGGTGTTTCTGAGGCAGGCCCGGTCCTTGCACTGTGTCATGGCTGGGTCCAGCCTCACCACTGAGTCCGTATCTCGGGGGGAGCTGAACAGTGATCTCCCACCTCTGTGCAGCCAGTGGCCTGCACTCCCCAATGCCATGCCAGAGTCTCCACATTTTTTTGACAAATAAAATGTGCAGAATTTTGAAATAGTGCGAAGAATTTTTATATTTTTGGGGGTACAGAATTTTTAATTTTTTGACACAGAATGCCCTCAGAAGTAACAATATGGCCTGGAAAGACTGCAATAATTCTACAACAGCATTTTGATCCAAATCAGGGGGGAGGGAGGGTTTGAAGAAAAGATCATGTAAAAAATCATTTTCTAGCATTTAATATTTGTTAGTGTTTAAAGACAAACTGCCAGATACACCACTGCATGATTCCAATTTTATGCCACTATAATGCTATTAACTACCATTTAACAGCCATAAAACTGAAGTAATGTACTGGTGAATCAAGCCTAATGCCAAACACTTTAAACAGGCATTTAAAGTACAAGCAATTCGCAAATGTTTCAATATTTTGAATTTTAAATTAAGAGACCAAAGGGATAAAGTCCAATCCTGGAAACCCTTTCTCCGGTGAGAAAGAACTACTCCCCTGATTGAGGTTTGCAAGATTAACCCCTTACACAGCAATGCTTCCACTGACTTCCCAGGGAGTATTGCCTGAATAAAGTCATAAAGGTCTGCTTTTTGAAAGCAACCTTTATGCACATAAAGGTAATAGTACTCCCATGAATAAGTACACCACACCAACACCACAGATCACCCACTCACAACACTTTCCTTTTGAAAGCTATTTGCTGAATTTTGAGTTATAATTCAGCAAGCGCTGATCCCTCGATCCAATTTTAAGTACCAATATATAGTCTGTGTGTAAACTGGAAACGTTTAGCCATTCAAGTAATAACCAATGGAACAATGCACCAAAGAAAGTAGTAAATTCTCTATCACTTGAAGTCTTTAAATCAGGATTGGATGCTTTTCTAAAGCATACACTCTAGTTCAAAAACAAATGATTGGTCTCAACGTGAGAACCACTTAGGGAATTTCACCATATGTTATGCATAGGGCCCTACCAAATTCACGACCATGAAAAATGCATCACAGACTGGGAAATCTGATCTCCCCCCATGAAACCTGGTCTTTTGTGTGATTTTACCTTGTACTATACAGATTTCATGGGGGAAACCGGTGTTTCTCAAATTGGGAGTCCTGACCCAAAAGGGAGTTACAGGGGGGTCACAAGTTATTTTAGGGGGTTGCAGAATTGCCTTCAGAGCTGGGCAGCCAGAGAGCAGCAGCTGTTGGCCGGCACCCAGCTCTGAAGGCAGCGCCCTGCCAACATAAGNAAAGAGGCTTACTTTAGCTTTATCTTTTTATTTTTCAGTCTCCCAATTTAGCAGTAATTATGCCGCCTCATGCTTTTTTTTTTTTTTTTTTAAATGTATGGAAGGAATATGCTGGCATCCATAACTGTTTGCAGGATTGGGTCCCTAAGCAGCAGAGACCACTGTGGTATGTGATCTGCTACCCTGCAGAGGTGTCCTGCTCTGCTGTTTTGCTCTCAATTCTCCAATGACACATTCTGAGTTCTATGTCTTGTTCCCATTTAAGTCAGATAGGCATTCTGCCATTAAAGTCCATGGAAGAAGGATCAGAATCCTTATGTGGAAAAGAAAGAGGCTTACTTTAGCTTTATCTTTTTATTTTTCAGTCTCCCAATTTAGCAGTAATTATGCCGCCTCATGCTTTTTTTTTTTTTTTTTTAAATGTATGGAAGGAATATGCTGGCATCCATAACTGTTTGCAGGATTGGGTCCCTAAGCAGCAGAGACCACTGTGGTATGTGATCTGCTACCCTGCAGAGGTGTCCTGCTCTGCTGTTTTGCTCTCAATTCTCCAATGACACATTCTGAGTTCTATGTCTTGTTCCCATTTAAGTCAGATAGGCATTCTGCCATTAAAGTCCATGGAAGAAGGATCAGAATCCTTATGTGGAAAAGAAAGAGGAGCAGACACGATGCAGCAGGATAGGTCTGAAGCATCATGTGGGGCCACCACATTAGGTCAGGATTGCGATGGGGAGAGGTTGTGGAGAGAGGGTGGCAAGGGAAAGACATGGTATATAAGATGGGGAAGAATTAACAGAAAGAACCCCCAAAATTATAATATAAAAAATAAAACAATACAGAGGAATAAGATGATTATAAAGAAAAATGAATATTATAAAAATACTGAAGAGAACAGAGTTTAGTCACCACATCTTGTTATGCAATAAAAATAACAGATTCTATTTTGTAGGTATCTGTGGCACCATCTCTTAAGAATAATACATAAACCAGCATAAATTATCTCTTAAGCAATCCTTTCTCCTGTCTTCTCAGTATTAATAATCCTCTCCTCCTCCCTTCCCAAGTGGTGGTCCTAGGTCTTGCCTTTAGCCTTCTCCAGATTGTAAATTTTCAGAGCAGG
The DNA here is from genome assembly GCF_013100865.1 of Trachemys scripta elegans. NCBI lineage: Eukaryota > Metazoa > Chordata > Testudines > Emydidae > Trachemys > Trachemys scripta. The sequence continues at coordinate 34,192,479 of NC_048302.1, read as the reverse complement.
CAATATGTGTAATTCACCAATCCTATATAAATATTTTGTAATAAAATTAATAATATGACAACCAATAAATAATGTCATACAGGGATATTATTCTACCAAAGGACTCTGATAACCTAAAAATGCAATGGTAACAAGATCCTCATGATGGGATTCTTTAAGTTAAAGCATGGTGATTCTTTATGTTAGAACAGTGGTTTTCAACCTGTGGACCTGCAAACTGTGTCTAAGATTTCCAAAGGGGTCCGCACCTTCACTTGAAATTTTTTAGGGGTCTGCAAATGAGAATGTTGAAAACCACTGTGCTAGAATGTTGTTTGCTTTTGTTATTTACTGGTAAGTATTCGAAATATATTTTCTTTGCATTTGATATCGAAAACAAGTTATATGGATAAGGATGCGAACACTGTGGATATAACAGTGATACGATGCTCGCTTGCTGTTCTATGGAAATACAAGAAGAATAAATCTGTCTTGAAGTCAATTAATGTTGATGTTGTTTTAACATCTGTGATTCCTTTAGCTTGATGCCCTGCAGGCACATCCTGCTGTGCAGCCGCTGCTCTGCAGTATTACACAGAGACAGAGGCAAGAGCAAAATGGTCTGAGGGATTGAACTGCTGCATCAGAGTAGCAGATTCCTCCAATCCACAAGGGAATAGAGAGAGAGGAAGATGCTTAGACCAGTGGAGCTGGGTTCTTCTTGAGCATCCCAATACTTCAAACCACTTTCACCACTGGACTTATGTGGAGATATTGAGCCAGATCCTCGGCTGTTGTACATTGTCATAGCTCCAATGACCTAAGTGGAGCTATACCAATTGAGGATCTGGTCCACTAACCATATCCACTGAACAGGCTGTAATATCCTTACATTGAGCATTATCTTACTCCACAGTGAGACTATTCATGGTGTAAGTACTAGTGCGAGTAAGGGTGTCAATCTGGCTCCATATCAACAAACCCATTTTGTCTAGAGCAACACCCAAGACTTTCTTACGAGGGGACAGCTATGAAAAAGAAACATGATATTAAAGGGCAATAATTTTCTAAACTGAATGTTTATTGAAATTTTTCCAAAGACATCCTTTGTTCTTTAAATGTGATCCATGCTTCCTCACTCCCACATTTAGCCATTGAAATATCACAAACCACTCAAAAGGCTTGTAGTAGATGTGGTTAAATGACAACACTATTTGGTTCTCAAGAGATTTGACTTTGGGTCAAACGTTTCTTCTGTAGATTAAACTACCTTTCATTTCCCTCAAGGACTACCGCTGCATACTAATGGATATTTTCTGATGTTTCTAAACTGACAGAGACTCACATCAAGGTTGTTCTTTTCACTTTCTGAGTCTTCTTGCCAGTCAATGGATGTAAGAAAAGGTGCTGCAGAAAACATAATTAGTAACCAGGGTGAGGGTCAAATTCTGCTCTCATAATCCATTAAAGATGGCATAATTCCACTGAAGTAAGCAGAGTTATGGAGATATACCTATCTCATAGAACTGGAAGGGACCCCAAAAGGTCATCGAGCCCTGCCCCCTGCCTTCACTAGCAGGACCAGATAATGATTTTGCCCCAGATCCCTAAATGGCCCCCTCAAGGATTGAACACACAACCCTGGGTTTAGCAGGCCAATGCTCAAACCACCCAGTTACTCTGATTTACACTGGTGTGATAGCATTTGGCCTCAAGAATTTGAATTGTCATAAGCAGATGGCCAAGTTCTTTTGTTATTTGTTACTAAAGTGAAATTCAACTCCAGCAGTAGTTGTCCTAATTAAGAAATGTAATGGATTCATAGACTGGTGCATAAAACTTGGATAAACTAAAATTTAAAGGTATTCTTTATCTCCATGTACTATATGAAAGAAGCAAGCTAAGTTTTAATTTGGATGGGTCAAGGTTGTAATTCACGTACCTGCAAATTATAGTATTAGCTGACAAGAATACTGTAAATAATCATTCTGTAAAACTCTCTATAGAAAATGTTATTCCAAAAATCACTCACATTGTTTAAACCATACCAGTCTTTTAAAGGTGTATTAAAGTACCTTCAAATTTTCTAATGCCAAGATGCTCTGCTCCGGCCAGAGGCACACAGAATCGGTCCCTACGTCACCTGCATTCTAGGATGGGTCCCCTATGTAACTTACAACATCCTTCACGCTCTAAGTTATACCATCTGCCACTGGCCCCATGGATCTAAAAGCCTACAGAATTGGTAGTTAGAAACTGATTTCTTTAATCCACTGCTACCACTTGTTCAGTGGCCATGATCCTGCCTCACTGAAGTCAACAGCAAAATCCCTATTGATTTCAACTGGGTAGGGTCAGACCCTGTGAGAGATTCTACCACCATTACTTATATTAGTAGCACCGTACAATTCAAGTAACCTCATTTAAGCCAATGGGACTATTCATGGAGTACGGTACAAGCTTTCTCTCAGCTTCTTTTGGGAGAGAAGAACTCGCTACATGTGAGCTGACAAGATGACAGTGTTCACACATACCAGAACTTGACAGTCAATTAGAAATTTAGACTTTGCCATACCAGATCAACCCACTGGTCCATCAATGCTGCTGCTGTCTCCTTTGACCATAAGAAATCAGAAGAAATACAATCAGAGTGGAAGGTCTTTATCAATACCATAACTAACGTGAACAGGTAGAAGATGTTGCCTGAAAGTTATTAACTATTCATGAGTAGAAATAGTTAAATTCAAAAGGCACTAATCCTGCAGTTATATCCATCCAGGGGGACCTTGCACCCACAGTATCCTACTGAAGCCAGCATGCCTTTACGCAGGTGCAAGGCTTTGCCCATATGGATTTGGTTCCAGGACCGGGCCCTTGGGCAGTGGTTCTTAGACTATGGTCTTTGTACCTCCAGTGATTTGTAGCGGTCTTAGTGGTGGTCCACAGAATGAAGAATTTTGTGAACTAAGCAGTAAGGAGGAAATATAGTACTGAGGAGAAGATGGTCTTATGAAGTCCACAGAAAGAAAACAATTTATTAATCCACAAAATCAGAGTAATTAAAAATGGAGAAGGCCATTTAGCTCATCTACTCCATCTCCCAGTCAGCTGGCAGGATTGTTCCCAATGGCGCATGTACTGGAAAGATGGAAGGAAACCTCTAGGCCATTTCCCAAACCACACCACAGTTCAAGGGGTCCAGAATTCTCCTCATGACAATTTGCTTATTAAAGTTTTAGAACACCAAAATCAAAACTCTACCAAGAGAAAAAATAAAATGACCATAAAAATAATAATTTACTGTTTTGTTAATTAATAAGAAAAAAACATTCCAATAAAACTGTAAGAGAATAATTAATACAAATATGGAAATGCAGTTCACATGCAAAGCAAATTCAAGTCAGTTGGTGGTGTTCGTTTAATTAGCTTAACCACACAGAACAATTACCTGCATGGATCATAAAATAAAAACTGGAGAAGAGAAAAAAAATGGCTCTGGTTTACAGCATAGATAAATCCATAAAAACAGGAATAAATAAAATAAAGTAATAAAGAATAAAGTGATGATAAATAAATAAGCAGAATGACAATATTTCATCTCCCAATAAGCAAGTATTAACCCAACAACTGGATATAATTTCTCATTTAATGCCAGAAGCTACTACACAGTATTAATCATCGTTACTGCAGGCTTTAATAGATCATTGAAATCATTGCAAATTTCTTTGCTTGAGCCCTTCAAAAGGGCAGTGTCCCCTGTTTACAAAAAGCAGATCTTCAAGGTTGGAAGCGAAAGACCCTAAATATACAAAGAACAATGTGGTTTGCACATAATATTGACAACTTGTTTGCTTGCTTACATTCTGTGTGTGTTTTGAATGTTCAACGAGCTCACTGCTCAAAAAGAGGCAGATACTGCCCCCATTTCTATGTCTGTTGACATGAGTCTTCCCTCAGTTAATGCACAGGTATCTTTTTTTTGACTGCTTATGTAACCCACACACCTTCTGGGTGTGGTTTCTGTCCCATCTAATGGTACCGAGACCACTTAAAGAGAGAGATAAAATGAGTCTGCTCTACAGCCTTAGCTAGCTACCATATGATCCCAAGTGAGGTGATGCAGTTAGGGGCAGCACTGAAGTCATGCCTTTTGGGAACTGAAACAGGTCAACACCCAATTGCAAGGCTCAGGTCTGTCCATTCGGGTGTATGCTTTTCCATCCACAGCACCACTGCTGTTCATGCCTCACTCTCCACATCCCGGCCCTCTTATTCACTCCCAGGGCCGGCTCCAGGCACCAGCCCACCAAGCATGTGCTTGGGGGAGCGCCTGGATGGGGACGGCATGACGGGGCGCTCCGGCCCGAGAGCGGGGCCGCGACCGGGCTCGCCGCCCTCCCCCCGGCGCTCTGGCCGGTCGGGGAGAGCGGAGAGCTGCGGCAGGTTCGCCGTCCTCCCCCCAGCACTCTGGCCGCCGGGGGCTCTCTGCCCTCCCCCCGGCACTCTGGCCGCGGGGGAGAGCAGAGAGCCCTGGCCGGGCTTGCTGCCCTCCCCCCCCCGCTCTGGCCGCCGGGGAGAGCGGAGAGCCCTGGCCGGGCTCACCACCCTCCTGCCAGCGCTCTGGCTGCCGGGGAGAGCAGAGAGCCCCGGCCGGGCTCTCCGCCCTCCTCCCGGCGCTCTGGCCGCCAGGGGCTCTCCGCCGTGCTCCTGGTGCTCTGGCTGGGGGCAGGCGGCTTTTTTGCCTAGTGAAACCTTGTAGAGTAAATGAAAGATGTTGTATACCAATGATACTAATCAAAGAACTCTTCATAACCACATCAGATTCTGCTAAGATAATAAGCAGAAAACTCAACTGTTTCTCTTTTCGCTTCAAGGAACAAATCATAACATGTTCACTTTGTAAGAAGAATTCATTATTCAGCAACCGATGGAAGAAGCCATCCTGGCCTTGAATTTCTCATTCACTGCATGCCAAATTAATCTATTTGAGGCTATGATGCAGTGCAGGATATCTAGGTTAGCATGTTGTATTATTCTGCACATCTGTGTTATTTCTGTTTGGACATTTCTCACTGGTAGGTTGGGGCAAGCTGTTCACAAAGACTTTCCTAGCTAATGTATGCAGACATACATCCCCAGCGACCCATTGGGAGTGCTCTGTAGGGACACAAAAATGTTACTGAAAAGTCATTAAGAATAATGGCTATGCATGGAAGATTGCGAAGTGGCAATCAGCAAGATAGTGTTTATTGTCTGTAACTGTTGGGGGCTGGGACAAAGGATTAGGCTGACCTAAACTGATTTGGGAAGATGACAAAATGTGTAAATGGGCTCCTTAGATACCAGATTGAAAAAAAGGGACTTTCTGGATAACAAAGGAACCTGTTTTCCCATAAAGAAAAGAGACCCATGCTGGGATGCAGAGACTTCCTGGGTATTAAGATGCCATCTCAAAATTAATTGAGACAAGCTTTGAGATGTAAGACAAAGCATTTTCATATTTACAGTCTTAAGCTTATTGGCTACCAAGCAATATTTAATTAATATTCATTAAACAATATTTTAATTATATTATACAATTTGAATTAAAAATTATTAAATTCTATCATTTTTGGATAATTGTGGTTTCATATAATCAGTTAGCAATGTCTAAGGCTGTGCATCATTTTGAATCACATAAGAACTGCTGCATTAATCTACAAAGTCATTCCTCTACTCATAAGGGCCAGATTTTCATACATATTTAGGCACCATAGATGCCTAACTACCTTGGAAAAGCTGGCCCTAATGCCAATGTGAGGTGCTTTAAAATATTGGGGGGGTCAAAAAAAAACACAGTATAAATCCACATTCATTATATTTTTTAAAAAAAATTATTTGTCTATTAAGTTAAAAGGTAGAATACTAATTTGTTCTGTTTTACTCTGCCTGCCTTATATAGTAATATTTTATCACCTTCCAAACCCTTATGTTATACATTAACTTCAAAAACGTTCAGCCCTCAGCATGCTATGTTCTAAGTTTAATACATCCACATAGGCCATGTTACTTTTTCAAAAAGTCTTTTCTTTTGGCTGTCAAATTTGGACTTGTGTGACTTTTCTAAATTAGAACAAAATTCCAAAGCCCTCTGACCTATTATTGCATTTCTTCCAGTTCCCTCATGGCAGGGCTAAGTGCACAGTGGAAAGAAATGTCCCATTAAAATCTCACAAAAGTAAGCCATGCCTCTTTCCCTTGACTGAATTTTTGTCATTACACAAGGTTGAGAGATTCCCTAACAGAGCTGCAAGACTTCTGCTAGCATTGTTCATTTAAAAGGGTCCTACTGTTGTTGGTTTTTTTTAACACTTGAAAAGCTAAAGTTGTGTGCTTTATAACAGAAACGATAAAGTCCATTTTTGTAGCCTGTCCTATACAGACAATTGCTTATTCTTTCTATTTCCATAAACAAGTTTACGTATGTGTACAAAACTAAAGAGAGGAAATTTGAGAGGCTTTTCCAGCTCAGTGCCATTTTCAGGGTAGTTCATATATTTTAGGTCATCATGTGCCTATAGAATTTATTTTTTTCAGATTTGCAAGTGCCGTTTTTCTTTTAAGTAACTGATATGCACTCCACTTTACTGCCTGATTATAGATATGGCTGCGCTGATTCCTTCAGAAATTCACCAGCCTGTGGCAGTCCCTTAAGAAAAAAATAAAGGAAGACTGGCCAAGCTTCACAAATTGTGGAGCCAATGGGTTTGCTGACAATGGGTTTCTTCTCATGGGTGATAAGTTGATACAGTAAAATTCTTAACTCCCCCCCCTCACACCCACACACATCCACTTATTAAGCTTTACAGACCCTGGAGTTAATCTAACCCATGGTCGGAGTCACATCCATTCCTGGCTGTTGATGGGAGCTCAGGCTTAGCAACCAGTCTCAAAATGCCCTATGTAGAACCCAATACAGTAGAACCTCATTAATCTGCATTTTCTAATAGTTACCTCTATCATGTGTTAATAAAAAAGCTGTCTCCCCACTTCCCAGCAAGAAGATAATGTATTGAAATCTCATTGAAAGTTCAGTTTTACTTATACACAATAGACTTCAGTACATTAACTAGTACAGGGGTGACCAAGCTGTGGCTCGTGAGCTGCATGCGTAGGGTGACCAGACAGCAAATGTGAAAAATCGGGACAGGGGGTGTGGGGGTAATAGGAGCCTATATAAGAAAAAAACCCCAAAATCGTGACTGTCCCTATAAAATCGGGACATCTGGTCACCCTATGCATGCGGCTCTTTTACTGATAAAATGCGGCTCGCAGAGCCCTGCACGTTCCCCCCACTCTCCACCTATCAGACTGAGGTGGGGAGAGACTCGGAGCTTCTGTCTTTTCATATTGATACTCAAAAGGTTTAATTTTTTTAATTAGTGGAGTTTAATTATTATTATTCTGGTTTTTTCCCTGATTCATGTTTTAAAATGTTGCCCAATTAAGTAGAGCATCATTGAGACAAAGTTCATCTGAACAAAAAGATGTGTACAAACATCAGATCTGTTCTCTGTAACAAGGACTGATTGCATGTTTACAGTCTGTTGCACCTTGCTCATTAACCCAGAAAGAACTAATTAGCCCCCTACTACCACCTTAAAAAAAAAAAAAAAAAGAGAGAGCGAGAGACACTGAAAAGACCTGTCACATCCAAGTCACTGCACTTGCACTCACACCTCCTTCTCCCCATCAGCTTTCAGACTAGGAAACATGGTGCTTTACTTGAACATCTGTAGATTTTCTGTGGTTGAAAGTTTATTTATTTTTAAAATACTAAAAAAAGATACAAAAAACTGGAAAGAATAGCTAACTTCTTGCAATAAAAGACAAGCATGTTTTTGAAGGGTTAAGGACACATTCAAAACGTCCTAAATCCAGGTTTTCGAAAAGTAGGGCAGGAGTGCATGATTGTTCTTTGCTACAGTGAGAGGTGTCATCTGGTGGGACACAGAGGCATGGGCCAGTGGTTTAAACACAAGACTCGGATGCAGGAATTCCTGTATTTTACTCCTGGCTGTGGCATCAGGCAAGCTGTTTTGTCTCAGTTTTCCAAGCAGTTAAAACAATGGGGGTAATATCATTTACCTACCTCGCAGAGGGTTGTTGTGAGATTCTTCATTAAGGTGTTTGTGAGGTGCTACATTAAAGCTAATTATTATGAACATAAAATCCCTATAAAACTGCAAAATATAATTTTTAATACTCAGAAACCGGAATAAACAGACAATCTAGATACACTAGGTCAGGTATGCCACTGCTGTAATTGGCACTACTGTATACTGAATAGTGTCGCTACGTTTCAGATGGTTTTCTGTGAAATAATAGAGAGACTGATGCACTGGTTACCATGGTGCACACACTACTTCTGAAATATTTCTGCATCAGAGTCACTGCTCAAAAGAAAGGGTTCTGATGCCCATGATTCTAAATTTCCTTTTCTCAGCAAGCTGTCCATAAAGCAGAATTAAGTATGGAGTAGCATCACCATCTTTGGCAGGTGTACCCAAACTTCCTTAACCTGTGGCTATATCGGCAACTTTACAGGCACTCAAGGCTGCAATTAACTTGTGGAAAATGGAGAGGACTGTCCTCAAAAAGTCTTTTAGACTTAGCATAGGATGTGACTGATGAGAGGGAAAGGAAGAAAACAGATGATAGACTAAAGGAGGGTAAACAGATTCACTTAACATAGGCCCAATCCTGCTGCTGGCTCTGCATGGGAACAGGGGTCCATCCAGATAGAGCTAGCTGCAGAATCAGGGCCTAGGAGCTCAATGCTGCAACCTTACATATGCTGCATGTTACTTACTGAAGAAAGTAGTCCTACTGAAGACAATGGGATTAAGTACTATTGCTTAAGTACTATTCAGTGTGAGTAAGCTGTGCAGTATCAGACCCTCAGTAATAGGGACATTATAATACAACAGAGCTGGTCAGAACATTTTTGTCAAACTACTCTGTTTCATCAAGTCCATATGGTTTTGATAAAACTTTTGTTGGGCAAGTTTTAGAAAGAAAGAGACTACTGCTGGGTGGTCAAGATACTGTCCCGGGATGTGGGAATCCCAAATGCTGGCCATACATTAGGGAAATCTGTTTATACTACTCAAAACTATTGTCTGTGTTCTTCATTTTACTTTCATCAGTCAAATAACTTATTTTTTTCAATTAGAAATGTGTTAACTATATACAATAATGGTGCTTTTATGTAAAACTATGGAATTTCCATGTATTCTGTTTTCCCTTTTTCGTCCGTCCTCAAGATGCAAATGATTTATAAATAACTTTAAAACAATAAAAAACTTCCCTTTCTGATACACAGACCTTTCCTTTTCCAAATGTCTGTTGAATCTTAAGTGACCATGAAATAAAAATAGAAGGAAAATGTCTGTAAAGGTATAAAAACCGTATAGAAACTATGTTTATGTTTTAAATTATAATTCCAAAGGCAAACATTATAAGATTAGCAGGAACTTGCAGAATTAGATTTTACAGAAGACCAAAAGATGAACAATAAAATATTATAATCATATAACCAATACAGCTAAAATGGAAATAGACTAAACTCCTTTCACCATCAATCACTACTCAGCTGGTAAAAAGATTAGGACAGATTTTCAATGGGTATTCCTAATCACTCCCTTCTTTTAATCAGTATTATAAAGACATCTACAAAATACAAAAGGTGTGTTACTCTCATTGTGCGCAACAAGAAAATCCTAACACTTCGAATCTGGGTGGAGAAGAAACTAGTGAAAATCCTCCAAAGTGCTGCTGTGGGAGTTTTCTTGCAAGAGCAGACATGAGCAGGAGGCAGCCAGAAACAAAGCAAGAATCGAGAGCACACGAACTGGGATGGCAGATTAGCTATTCTCAACTATGATCTAAGTATTTGATCCATTAACACAAGAAGATTGGAAACTGCTTTACTGCAGCTGTGACTCCTTTTAAGTAACACTGGGATCAACTAAAACCATACCCCGACTGATCAGCACCAAGTGGACCTGCATCCTAGGAGGAAGCATTGATGTTAATAATAGTTAGCTTCTGAGGCTCTTTAATTGACCCACTCACTAATCCTGTTAAAAAATAAGGTAACTGGCTGCTTCAATCAAAAGATAATGCTTAATAGCTACTTTATTTTGTTTTTATCATTAGAAGAAATGTTGTATGTTCATACAAAACTCAGGCACTGTATGAAAGCCTGCGAGGGAGCTTTGCTGATGCTCCGCCTGTAGTAGAATATTTATGAGTGGTGGGAATTACTACAAATGAAGAGGTCATTAAGCATAAAAGTGCTAGAATTTTTTTTAATTAGGACTGTATTTAGTCAGATTAAAACTAGTGAATTTGTTTCATCCTGAAGACAAAAGACATTCCAACAGAGTATTTGCTTAGAAGAGACCTTTATATATACACTCCAAATCCCTTTCTTGTTTTTTTATCGTATCAATATTGAATAGTTAGATTATACTGCTCAAATGCAGGTGTCCTGCAATTGCAAATTTGCTTGAAGCTAGAATTAAAACAGCATGAGATGTAGATAGTACTGAGTTGGGAGAATCAGAAATGGATAGACAGAGAAATATGTAGTAATGGCCATTTCAGTGAGAATGTTTTAATACCTTAATAAGACATTTTAAAATGACTGCGCCTGCACTAAATGGACTAATAAGATGAGGCTTAAGCAAGAAAGCTCCTTTATTTTAAAAAAATCTCCCATTCTCCAGTCCAAGTTGCTCTATACTACATTAAAAAACAAACAAGTACAAAAAAAGCCAAGTACAGAGGGTCTTTTGCTCTATTTTACTCATGGGTGAAGCAAGGTCCCTTTTCTTCTAAAATGATTACAGTTTTAAGGTAATACTGGACCATATACCCCATCTTGCGTCCATTCCTTTGTATACACACAAATGACCCAATTTAGCAGAGCACTGCAGGAGTCTCCAGAGACAGGCAAAGATGATGAAAATATTCATAGGAAGAACGGTGTGTCATTATCTCCAGGCTCTGCTCACTAGACTGTAATTAGAAACAGAGAACTCTCTCTTTAGCAAATGGGTCTCCTGGCCGCTTTTCAGTCCACAGTTTTGGTTGTCTATCAACACAACACAAATTGTGAATCTAGCAAGATTCAGGGAGTATAAGAAAACATACACTTCCTAATAGACTTTTAGTCATTCCTGACTCGCTGACACCTCATACATGAGAACAGTGATTAAAAAAAGAAAATCTATGAGATACTGGATAGTTCAGTGAATTAGTAATTAGATATAGAGACTTCCACTTCCAGGTGACAGGGTCAAAGCTGCTCCATGAACATAGTGACACTCATTACCCTTTGATGAGTTGGTGATCTCAGTCCAATTACTACTAGCAGAGTAGCCATATCATAAAAACTGTCATTACAATTAGTGCCCTTGTGGCAGGCTTAGCAGGGAGATCACATAAAAAGTGAACTACCCTCTGACCTATGTGGTAATCCTGCGAAGTCAAGACTTTGTGGGCTGTTGGTATCGCTGCTGTCTGTTCCGCAGCTAAATAGTGGAATCATGGGAGTCTTCAAGACTGTCAATCTAGCACCAACCACAAGCATGAAACTGCATTACAAAGACTTTTTAATCTAAAGTATACTGCAAGTATGATCACTATGTTGAAAACAGAATTCTTGTGTGTGCACGCAAGTTGAACTGATCGTGAAAAGTTTCATACTGATATCCCAAAAGACTGTTGCACTAGCACATACCTGGTTTAGCAGGAAGTATAGTTGTACAAGCTTTCCCATACATGAACCCCCACTGTGCTCCATCTTAGTCCTGAAGGGAACCACATCTAAGGTGAAACTGATGAGATTTTCCATGCCCTTTCATTACTTGCCCTCTCTTCAGCAAGTGACAAGGTTGTCAATTACCATACACTGGGGTGATGATTTTGGTGATGGGTACCTGTCCACTGGGAACTCAACTGAGACCACCAGACTCATTTGCTACAGACCACTGAACAGCTATCAGATAGCGTTAACTTTCACTCACTGTCACAGCAGGACACATAGTGTGGAAAATGACACGCAAACATTTTGGTGACTTCTAAATATAATTTTGCTTCAGCTATGTTTTCATCCCCTTTTTATTTGTTTTTCATGCCTGGCCTGTTTATATAAAAGTTTGCAACAAAACCAAATTAATTTTCAGCATCAGATAAGGGTGGTAGGAAACAGTGGGTGGATTGCATCAAAGAAGATGGCAAACTGGTGTACCTCAGAGCTGCCTCAGATGAAGATGGCAGATGCTTGCATAACGAACTGACCTCAGAGGATAGGTTAAGAGTAAGAAGTAGTAGTAGTAAATTCATTTTAATTTTTTGTAGGAAGTGATTTTCATGCAACCAGTAATGAATAAGCAGTCTGTGGAATGAAATTAGTATGCAAAAAATGATTACAAATGGCAAACAAGTTTGTTTAAATTGCAGTGTGTTTGCAGACAATTTGAAATCAAGAAGAACTAATTCACCAAGTAAACTGTTCGTTGAAAATGGTTGCCCCAGCTCTAATAATTACTAACCAGGGTATTGGTAAATGTAACCTAGTGGGAAAAGGCTCTACTGTTTAGCTCATCAGAAATTCTCTAAAATTATCCATTTCCCCCAAAATGTAAATTTAATGTAGAAACATTATCCATGGAATCAATAATAAAACTCATAGATTCTCTTTAACAAATGAAATTCAAGATTAGAAAGAAAGCAATTAACACCTGGAATATGCAGTTCCTCTGGCTGAACTCAATATCTGTTTGCCACTGTATGGTATAAACTGTATGGTTCTCAACCGGGGCTCTGCGGCCCCCTGGTGGTCCTCAAGCACTTTCAGGGGGGCTGCGGAGCCCCATGGCTGAAACCCAGTGCCCAAGCCATGGCTGAAGCGGGTGGGCCCCCCGCAGCCCCTGAAGATGGGAGCGACGTGGGACTGAAGACAGCAAACATTCCGCCCCCCCGCCTCCCACCAAGCCAGGAGCAGCAGGGGACTGAAGCCAGGAGCCCCAGCACCACCCTCCACCCCCCCCCGAAGCTCTGAACCTTACTGGGAGCCCCTCCCCACCCGTACACACCCCCTAGTTCCCCCCCACCTGCACAGAGCCCCTAGCTACCCGCTGCCCCCACACAGCCCCTAGCTACCCCCTGACTGCACCCTGAGCTACCTCCCTGCCCGCACACAGCCCCTGGTTATCCCCTGCCTGCACCCTGAGCTACCCCCTACCCCCACACAGCCCCTAGCTATCCTCTGCCTGTACCCTGAGCAGTTTTCAAACTTTTTGAACCAAGTCCCCACTTTGAGTTATACTTTTTGGTTGTGGCCTTCCACTGCCCAGACATGCTGGGTGGCTCCTGAGTGAGTCGGGGGTGGCGGTGGCGCTCCCTCCCTGGACCCCACTGTGCAGTGCTGGCTCAAGCCCTGCCAGCCGTTGCCCCCTCCCCCCAAATAGAAGTAAAACTATGCCTATGCCCAAGTGTCATCTCCCCCAGGCCTGGAGCCCCGCATGTGTCTCCCCCCTTCTCCTCCCCGCCCCACCCCTGGGCCCTGGCATTTTTATAGCATGCTGAGGGGGGCCTTAGCAAGAAAAAGGTTGAGAACCCCGGTGTAGGAAAATCTCCAGCCCCAAAGCACCCACGGAAAAAAAAAACAGTGGGTGCTCAGCACCCACTGGCAGCCCCACGGGTCAGAGCCTCTCCCTCCCCCTAGCGCCTCCCCATCCACCGGTGGCCCCGCTGATCAGCGCCTCCCGCTCCCCCCTCAGCACCTCCCACCTGCCGGTGATCAGCTGATCGATGGCACTGGTGGTGGTGAAGCAGAGGATGAGGTGGAAAGAGGCAGGGGTCTGGGGAGGCATGGCCACAGCTCACCCACTTAGAATCCAAGCAGGCCCACCCAATTTGGGGTCAGAGCCCCCCAAATCCATAGGCTGGGACTCCCGACCCTGGCTTTGTGTCCGACTGCCCGCCCACATCCCTCTCCTGATGGCGCCACATGCTGCTGCCCTGGTCTCCAGCCCTGTGCCTGGAGTGTGCCTCGTGGGGGAAGGTCTGGGTGGCGTTAGAGCTGGGGCTGGAGACCAGGGCACCAGTGTGTGGTGCTAGCAGGAGACGGACGCAGACGGACCCCATGCTGGGGTTGGGAGGGGCGGGCGGAGCTCAAGCCCTGGAGGTGCCCCCTCTGCCCAATGGGCGAATCCCTCAGCCTGTGTGCCCCAGGCAGCTTCATCTTCGGGTTCCTGCTGAGCGGTAAGGGCCGGTTGGAGGGAGTTGGGGGAAGCAAGGCAGGGTAGGGGCTTGGAGGAAGGGGTGAAGTGGGGGGCGCGCCTGGGGCAGAGTCTGGGTCAGAGTCTGGGTCAAGCAACCCCCAGCAACTTGGTAAGTCAGCGCTTATGACCCCTGGTATAAACTATGCAGATTAAAGGCTCAGTTCTATCACCCTTGCTCACACTAAGTCATATCTTATTTCAGTGGCACTACTCACAGATTAAGACACTATTCAGCAGCACTGCTGAGAAGGATCAGGGAGTTGTGGTGGATCACAACCTCAACATGAGTCAGCAATGCTGTTGCAAAAAAGCAAATGCAATTTTACGTTGCATTAATAGCAGTATAGTGTGCAAGTCATGGGAGATAATAGAACCGCTCTACTCAGCGCTTGTTAGATCTCAGCTAGAGTCCTGTGTCCAATGTTGGTCACCAATGTATCGAAAGGATGTAGAGGAACTGGAAAGGATCCAGAGGCGAGCGACAAAGATGATCAAAGGGACGGAATTCAAGCCATATGAGCAAAGGTTGAAGGAACAGGGCATGTTTAGTTTGGAAAAGAGGAGATTAAGGGGGGTATGATAGTGATCTTCAGATACTTGAAAGGCTGCCATAATAAAGATGGAGAAAAGTTGTTCTCTCTTGCCAAAGAGGGCAGGACAAGAGGCAATGGATTCAAACTTCAGTATAGCAGATTTAGATTAAATCTCAGGAAAAACTTCCTAACTGTAAGAACAGTAGGACAAAGGAACAGACTGCTTTGGGAGGTTATAGAAG
The DNA here is from genome assembly GCF_013100865.1 of Trachemys scripta elegans. Lineage (NCBI taxonomy): Eukaryota > Metazoa > Chordata > Testudines > Emydidae > Trachemys > Trachemys scripta. Next base: position 34,177,389 of record NC_048302.1, on the reverse strand, counting down.
CTTCTTCACTGAAGGCTTTCAAAAGGAGGCTGGAGAGCCATCTGTCTTGGATGGCTTAGACACAACAGATCCTTCATCTTGGCAGGGGGTTAGATTCTATGACCCTTGCAGTCCCTTCTAACTTTATGATTCTATGAGAAGAAACATACAGTGTTGATCCAAACACAAATGTCCTTATTAGAATGATGGATTTATATATTCCAACCAGTCAAGTTTTCTTGGTGAAGAACACTTGTTCCCTAACCGCCCACAAGCTTTGCTGTCTGCATAGTTCATCCTAGGAGAGAAGATAGCTAGAGGTTAAGATTAGCAACAAATATGTCTTTCTGTTACCACCTTCCACAGTACGTCTCTTGCATTCAAAACTGTTTGAAGTGTATTGAAAGAAACAAGAATAAAGCTCTTAATTATTAAACAAAAATAAACCTTCCATAATACCATGAATATGCTGGACTTTTCTGAACAATAATTCTTTTACATGACTGTTCATTTAGCATTTTTACAACAGTATTTTCTCCTGTCAAGAATAAACTTTACATTATAGATATCAGAAAAAACAGGAGAATTAGACAATGAAGACTTCATCAAATATGCCCCTTTCTGAATAGCCCATTTATCAAATGTCATGCCTCTAAACAAGAGCTCAAGCTGTGACTTTAGTCCAGATGCTACAGAAACAAGCATCTGTTTTTTCTCCCAGCCCCTGGTGTATATTGAATATAACAGAAGCAAACTGATATACATGGACGGGTTATGGTGACTGTCTCTGAAAATGTCAAGCTACTTCTGTGCAGCCCTCATCCTCAAACAACTCTCAAAGCAGCTAAATGTATCCAGAAAATGATGAATGGGCCCAAAGAAACCCAGCATTTTGTCTAATGCTTCCTTTCAGAGGAGCCTCTGAAGTGTACCCTGCTATTACTGGTGCTGTTCATCCAAATTGAAAATGGTATCTGGAATTGGGGCCCGTCTTTGTTCATTTTCATTTTGTTCCCAGAGGCCCAGATTCTGATCTCAGTTATACCACATAAATCCAAGGTAACTTCACTGAATAGCTCAGTGGAATAGTTCTGGGTTTACACGTGTCAACAGGATGAGATTCTGGTCCAGCATTTTACAAGTGACATTTACTATTTATTTGTGGAATCTAAACATTTTTACCATTGTCACAAAATTAAGTGGGTGGTGGATGGCCTTGTGGTAAAGGCACAAGACCAGAAGGTAGGAGACCCAAGTTCTTTGCCTCAGATTGCACATGGTACTGCTCCACATCCCAGCTTTCTCACCTGCCGATTGGAGATATTATGTATCTAGCTCACAGAGACTGTAATGAGGCTAAATAACTTACATTTGTCAAGTATGTTGAGACCTCCCATAGCACAAAACATTAGTAAATTATTTGTTTACTAGATAGGTAGCGAAGTCAAGTGCTACACATATTTATGGCACACTAAGGTGGCTATCACTTCTAATTATGTGACATATGCAACCCTTCTTCCAGGTGGTTAGTAGCAGCAAAAAGTGCTGGGTTCAATACATCTAGGGTCCCTCTGGAGAAATAACTAAACTGACTTGAGCCCCCACCCAGAAACCTGGGAAAACTAAACTCACTCCCCCTGGGTGCCCTTACAAGAGAGACTTCCCCAGTCGCGAGCACTCCAAGACTGCATACAGACAAGGAAATCTTTATTAGGAGAAAATCATAAAACTTGGGAAAATCCAGCACCTGAATATATATGCAAATAAAGGTGAGAGAGCTCTTTCACCTATCCAAGATTTTCTGGGAGTCTACTATCCCCAAAATTCAAGTATCCAAGTATTACAGCGACCCTCCAAGTGTCACTAGAGGAACTGTAGGGCTGTAGGCAGATGAAGCTCTCTCTGGCAGCACTTTCCATCAATGGTGGGAGTAGAGAGCTCTTCCCCCTTTCGAGATTCTGGCCATTAGTCTCATACATATGTTCATAAAAGATTAATAAAAAACTTAACTAAAATAAACTTTACAAGGGCATCGATATTCATTTTTTTTAAACAGAAGCATTTCAGAATCTTAAATCTTGATTACAAATTAACTAATTCATTAACAAATTAACATTATTTTTGTAATGCACTGGCAAAAAAAATCAAGCATCTTCAGCCAAAATTAAATGTAATCGCAGAGCAATACTGTTCAGATCTAACAGTGTTGCCTGTCTAGGGTCTGATTTTAATAAAAAAATCACAAGTGGAAGATTAAGTGTCCTTTGATGACATTAGGATGTTTTTCCACTTGCAAAAATACCCTCATATGAAAATAGATAAATAAAATTATCAGCTTCAGAAAAATACAATGGACAACATTGGCACTTGCAATCTGCCCTGAGTGAGGGACAGCAAGCAGCTGTTCCCTGGAGAGATTAAGCTGCGCCAACACCTGGTGCAGTTTACTGCTCCTTCCACACCAGCTCAGTTGCACCCAGTCTCCATTGTCTGACACAAGAGGGGAACGAATGGACCAGTGACAGCTGTTCTTCTCAAAACACTGTGCTGGGGAATAAGAGCTGATCCTGTACCATTAAAGAAAATGGGAGCTTTACTATTGACTTTAATGGCCACAGGATCTAGTTCTTAGAAGGTACTTTACACCCGCTAACTCCCCTGTGTAGGCATGTACACTGGTGCATGATTGAGCTCATTAGGAATAAGCATTCTTTCTAAATATAGCTACCAGTAAGTCCAAGTAACTAGCATATCTTAGTGTTCCAAATCAGTGTTATGACAATTGAATGTTGCCCAATAGTAAGGAAAAAAATATTTTTAAGTAACCCTGAACAGTTAGATCATAAGAACGCAAAAAGACATCCAAGTACAGGAGGCGGGAAATATAAAATGTTAGAAATGCATATTTGTAGACCTCAGTTTGGACACAGTACAAATATTTGTATAAAAACATTTTGCTTACACAAAAACTAATGTAAGTAATTTTTATTAATCAAAGCAGAAAAAACTAAATGGCAGTACAGTCTTGTTTCTATTGAAGTCAATAGGTGTTTTGCTACTAACAAACTGAAGCAGACCCCATGTTGTTTGCAAAAATTATTCCACCTGACACTAAAACCTACAATCTCACTTACAATAATCTGATTGCTGGCAGCTGTAAAGGGCTAAGAGGAATACGGAGCCAACTGACTTCCCAGAAAAGAATGTTCTTGGCTTACAAAACACAAGCTGTAATGTCAGAAACAATCCCAGAATCATTAAAAATTCAGTTTGTGGAATGAGGAATCAAGTATTTTTCAAACACTTAAGATTGTGAATAAGGAATTGAGTTCAGCTTTGAAGAAGAAAAAACGCTGTCAACCATACAATTAGGGACAAAAATGGTATATTCAGTTAAAGTGGAGGTTTGTGCTGAAATTGCAAAGAAGGAATAGGCTGGGATTGTGCTGCACTGGGACTGTGTTCAACTGTATGCCAGGTTCTAACTGGTGCTAACCAAGCCCCTCAGGGGCATTATCAGTTGATGCTATCAGGTGATCCATTCAAATCAGTGGAAAGTGGAGGTTATAAGGCATTTGGTCTTGGTCACTTCCAAGTATAATGAAATAATGCCACTCCTTTCTCCGCCTGCTGTCTGCAGCTCCTCTAAACTGCAGACTCATTACTGTAGCTAGCTGTAGACAGCTGCAGTGCAATATGTAAATCCACCTACATATTAAAACATTGTACCAAAAAATCCCATCCATGTTGCTGAAAAAATATTTTAAATCTCAACAGTATCAAACAACAAAGATTAAGAACAGATGTCAGAATTTATTGCTAACTACATGCACTGTTTGACTCTTACTGGATAAAAAAACAAGCTTCACTGGTAAAAATGTAGGATGACTGTTTGTCCATATTGCTTTTAAAAATTGGAGAATTCACCAAGCAGCACATGGTTTCAGCAAACACAACTGCAAATAGAGCCTCTTAATGCAAATGGTTGTAATTGCCCAGGAGAGTATACAGTTTGATTTCCACTCTTGACAGTCAAGTTGGGAATCACATCTATGGAAATGGAGTGATTTGCTTGACCTGAGCTCACATAGAGGACAAAGAAAAGGACTTGTTCATAGCCGTAATAGAATACATTTGCACTGTAACAGCTGACAGCAGCTGTATTTTGCTGTGGTCAGTTTTCCAGGGACCTCATTTTATTCATTCTGTTTGGTATAAATTTCTCCAAGGTTTACATCAGATTGCCAGCACAGTACCTATCACTGTAATGATGATTTACTTTAAGTTGGGACTCTTTGCCCAAAATCCAATAAAGCATCACAGTGATAAAGTTTAGAAAAATATTTTAATTTATCTATGTTTATAAATTGCATCTAAAAATGGTAATACTAATATACAAGTTAAAACAGTGATTCTCAAACTTTTTTTTTCCGTGGACCACTTGAAAATTGCTGAGGGTCTCGGAGGACCACTTAATGATCTTTCCAAATGTTGTTTGTACAGTTAGCTAACTATTGTAAAGCGCTTTGGATAAAAGCACTATATAAAAAAAACCTTAATAATAAAAGCACACAACTCATTTTTTAATATCAGTAGTCTTACCTTTCTAGTGTGATGGATGGTGCCCCCTCCCCCCGCTGCAGCAGCCCTCAATCTGGGGCTGGGAAGGAGGTGGGGGGGTCTCTCCCTCTCTCCCCCACCACAGCAGCCTCAGAGCTGAGGCTGGGAAGGAGATCCATCTCTCCCCGGCTCCACTAATTATGTGGGTGGCCTTCATTCTCTTGTGTGTGGCCGCCCAGGCGCACACCTGAGAGAGAACTATCCACGGACCACCTGAATGGAGCTCGAAGGCCACTGGTGGTCCACAGACCACAGTTTGAGAACCTCTAAGTTAAAATATTTTTGTTTTGCTCTCAAGCCTTGTCATAAATCTAATCCAATGGCTCCCAGTTTTACTTCTGTTGGAGGCCTATCCTGCGATGCACTGGTGTGCAGGCTCCCACCCCACTGTATCTTCTTGCACGACGCCAAAGCACAACTGTCCTTTATCTACTTTTTTCTCTCCTCTTCCTTTTGTTTCTGCTCTTTCCCCCCTTCTTGTTTTTTCTTTCCATATCTACTGATTTCTGCTATTTTCTTCCCCATGCCTCTTCCTCCTCACTCATCCAAAGCTACATGCAGCTCAGGGGCAGGTGTCCATTGTCCTGTTGCAGCAGAGCTGTGTGGTGAGAGCAGACAAAAGCTTGAGCTGGGGTGCCACTGAGCTGCTCCTGTTTGTTGTTATATTAGGGATAGCCATGGAGGGATTTTCAAGGAAGTGGTAGTTTACTCCTTGGCCTGCCAATAGCCTCCATCAGTCGGGCCCTACCAAATTCACAGTCCATTTTGGTCAATTTCATGGTCATATCATTTTAAAAATCGTAAACTTCAGGATTTCAGCTCTTTCAATCTGAAATGTCATGGTATTGTCATTGTAGGGGTCCTGACCCAAAAAGGAGTTGGGGGAGAGGGGAGGGTCACCAAGCTACCCTTACTTCTGCACTGCTGCTGGTGGCGGCAGTGCACAAGTATCCCCAGCAGCATGTTACAGAGGCCCCATCACTTCCACAGCACCGCATGAAAATAAGCAACACTATGAAATACTTTGAAAAGAAGTCTTAAAATATCAAAAAATGTAAAGTAATTTGATTTTGAAGGGAGTGATTTTGCTTATGAGTGGCTGGCCTCTAAAATGTCTTACATCTGGCAAGTTACCACAGAGGTGAGGAAGTGACTAGTACTCCCTTACAATGGAAGAAAGAATGCTAGAAATAATTGTTACCCACAGTAAGCAGCAAGAGGAAGGAAAATACTGTTTTGCACATTGTGAAGTTTTTAACAGAAACATAAGTTCTATCTGAAACAGCTAGAAATAGAAGACACCTTTCAACCCCAGGGGCGAAATCCTGACCCCACTGAAGTCAATGGGAACTTTGCCATTGACTTTAATGGGGCCAGGATTTAACTCCAAATGTTTTACATGATAGGCTGGACCTCAGGCTATTATAAACAGCAAATTTAGGGACAATTTTTGTGGGTTTCATCCAGCAATTGGTCCTGTAATGGTCACTTGCAATTTGAGAAGATGAGGCTCTTGGAGAGCAAAGGGCATTTTTATTCAGTGTGTGATAAATGACAAGTGATGTTGCATACAAATGTTCTGGCCCAGTTAGGGAAAATTGATGTAGGGAGTAAAGGGACTGCTCCCTCTGCACTCCTCTCGGGCTCCAAGTGCCCAAAAAGAGATAAGGTAGGAAAGAGGTCAGCAGCCCTGAACCCCTCCACATGGAACAGGTTTGGCATGCAAAGGGAAACATGCTGCACTCCTTGCAGGATTGTAGCAGCGTGTGCATTCCCCTATACACCAGTGAGCTCCACTTGGGGTGGGGTGGCTCCAAGCAGCCCATCATAGGGTGTGCCTTAGGGATACAATGAGCCCTCTCTCTTTAACAAGAATATATATCCAGCTCACACTGGAAAAATCTCTGCTTCCAATATATACTCTTTATGCTCATCCAGTCTAGCACCTACTATTACAGGAGTGAATGAGACTCAGGGTTCAGAATAACTATGGAACTGAATTTAAAGATGAAGCAAATCCTTGTGTAGAAAGTATTTTAAATTTTCTGTGGGTTTTTTAAATTTATTTTGAAAAACATTCTTGAACATTGCAGAAGCAGCCTAAAGCTGGAGGCTACTGAACAGTAAGACCATAAGCAAATTACATTGATCGAAAATATGCATTGAAACCAAGGCTTTTGCCCATCAAAACGGAGAAAGATACATTGAATATATTGGTTATCGATTGCCTTAGCTATTTTTATTCATTACTTCTTAACAGGGCCGGCTCCAGGGTTTTGGCCGCCCCAAGCAGCCAAAACCAAAAAAAAAAAAAAAAAGCCGCGGCCGCGATAGCAGGCAGCAATTCGGCGGGAGGTCCTTCACTCCGAGCCAGAGTGAGGGACCGTCCGCCGAATTGCCGCCGAATACCTGGACCTGCCGCCCCTCTCTGGAGCGGCTGCCCCAAGCACCTGCTTGAGAAGCTGGTGCCTGGAGCCGGCCCTGCTTTTAATGTCCATCATAAGCCTACTTGCTATTGGTCTTTTATCTATTTAGTATGGAATAGGAAAGACAATCGGTCTTGGACTTTTTCAAATGCCTGATTATTCTCTGCCTGGCATTTAGCACCTTGCTATGCTCCATGGCTTTTTGACACTCGCTCTATCACAGAAAACAGCAGCCACATCATGTCTCCAACCTTGGTTTGGTGTGTTCCAAGTAGGCACAGCCTACTGGAATAAGAGCCAGAGTTCTGACTAGGAACATTAATTTAATTAACACTAATTTGTTCCTTAGCTGTCAGTCTCAGCATAAAGAAAGGGTTAAGGTACAGTGGGAACATGGCTTGGAGAAGCCTGCATTGCGACTACCTGTGCTGCGAAGATCAGTGGATAGATGGATGGTTTCAATTCCCGGTGCTGTCAGTCTGATACCCTTCATGCGCACTGTTAACCATTTACTTATCCCACCAACACCCACAAAATAACTCTTATGACTCTTTAGCACCCAATTCTTTTATGATTGACTAGTTTTTATTGTGTTTGTAACTGGGACCTAGTATTGTTCAAGGTTGTTGGCCAGCTGCTGAAGCCAGGAGAAGACTTTACTGAGGCCCAAATTCAGCAAAGTAAATAAATATGTTTAAGTATGAATAGTGCCATTGCTTTCAATAGACTTCTTCATGTGCTCAAAGTTAGATAAGTGCTTAACCGGGGCGGCTCAACACACCAGCGCAGCAAGCGCATGCCTGGTGCGACAAGCTGCGGGGGGGCGGCCTGCCGGTCGCTGTGAGGGCAACAGTCAGGTAGCCTTCAGCGGCATGCCTGCGGGAGGTCCGCCGGTCCTGCGGTTTCGGCGGCGGGGACGGTGAAGCCACGGGACCAGCAGATCACCCGCAGAAACGCCACCGAATCCGCGTGACCGCGGACCAACAGCAGGCGTGCCGCCAAAGGCCGCCTGACTGCCGTGCTTGGGGCGGCAAAAATCATAGAGCTGCCCCAGTGCTTAAGCACACTGGAAAATCCAGGCCCAAATGAAGGAAATATATTGCATTACTAGATTCTAGCTACATTAAATGCTTGTGCAAAGTGTTTTAAGACACAGAAGGGGGTCTATTTGCGATGCATAATAAACAATAATAAAATGCAATAGTATAATGCATTTTATCGGATTTTAATAACTCCTACAGTCAGAAGATAATAAACTGAAAAGTAAAACAGGAGACTTTCTAACTTTGATTTTCCAATACAAAATGTTTCTGTCTGTGGCTATGAATCTCCACTGGGAAAAGGGCATGTATTCATCGGGATGCAGTGAAATGAAATCTTTGCAGGTGCAAGAGAAGAATAATTTGATTCTAGTATTTGTGCAGCACATATGATACAGTACCCAATATATTGAGACAGCACGGTTAATATTTATGTTCCACTCTTTGTAAGCCAAGTGTACTGACTGATTCCTGAAGTCAACCTCAAATCTCACAAGTCCCTTTGATACTCTCTCTGCTTTCCAGACAAGAATTTGACCATCATAAGCCAGAAATATATATACACACAAAGCATTTTGCACTTGAACTCAGAACATGTGATAAGATCAAGCTAAAAGCTTGAGATAGTTTCAATGCAGACTTAAAGACCACCAAGAAGCAAGTGGCATAGGTCATGCATATAACATCCTTTTCAGGATGCAGGTTTGCATTATTTAGGACCTCAGAATTTCCTTATGTAGCTTGCTGAACTGCTGGGGAGGCAGATGACATCTTCCCAGTTTTTAGCATAGTTGTCTAATAATTTTTTGTAGCAACACTGCAGTTGACTCCCAGCTTAGCCATGCTAGTATGTCTCTATATATTTTGTCTGCAAAAGTAAAAAGATCCCCAAGTGCCTTAGGTATTTCATTTATTGTAATAAAAATCTCTGTGGTCTGAATTAAATCAAAAATGCAATTGGCATCTGTGTAATAAATCTCAGATAGGCATTTTTCACACATTTGGCTCAGTTTGGGATGTGTGTTGGCAGCCAGGACATACTTTCAATGAGACCATCAACGTATTTTAAACTGACTCTGGATTGAATGTGTTTGCTCTCTCTCATCTTCTCTTTTATATTTGAATCAAGTCACGTCAACAAGATACATCTTTAAAGGCCAGTTTAATGTTTCTGCACCAACTCCCATAAAGTAATGCAAATTTTAGATAAAACACTTACAGCAATTATGGCTGGCAATCTTTTCAATAACTATTGGCACAGTTACTTTTCAAAATGTAAAATGTAACAATTGTATGGTGCTTACCATGCATCTCCTCTACAAGAAATTATTTGTTCTTAAGAGTTTATTCATCAACTGTTTTTGATCTCCACTGCATCCACCGGCTCTGCTAGAACTTGGCTGCAATTTGGCATATTTGCTGATACAGCCAGTTTGAGTTTCCAGCGTTTATCAGTTACAACTGATAATACTGTAGGGTGCATTGGTTTAGTGTTTTTTTGTTTTGTTTTGTTTTTTGTTTTGTTTTTCTGTTACAACTGAATGGTGAAAACTCTAGCACATATGTGCAGTGTGGATAAATTACATTTTGGGGAGATTGAATTCTCAACTCTGACGTGACATTAACATAGTATTTAGAGTTTAAATTTCTTTTGTTTTTAAACTGAAATAAAAAAAGACTGATTTCCAAGCACTTAAACATTAAGCCTCACAACACTCCTTTACAACAGAAAAAATAGTTATCCCTATTTTGTTGTGATGTCAGTTTTTGTAATATAGACACCTGGCTATTAGGAACTGAACTGAGACCAGAGACCAGCAAACTCAGCCATTAAACAGTCATGAGATATTAACTAATTTCATTTATTACTGAAGTTTACAGCTTCCAGTAATACAGAAGCATATCACATTACCAATCCTCGGCTATTTAGCCCTAAAGTCATTATTTAAATTATATTTTATTTAATAACCTTTATTGTATGTGTATTCTTCACCTCACTGATATAATTTTAAAAAAAATCACACCCCCAATGGTTATGTAAGAAGAGGAGAGGTAAATTTACAGCTGTTTCATTTCTCATGCTTTTTTGAATGCTATGGAAATGCACTAAGAGCCAGCACAAGCTACTAGTACTTCATTTAATGAAGATCACCCTAAATTCTAGCTATGACCATCAGATCCCTGCTATTGTGCCCCAAAATGTTTTCATATAGCCATTGGTGAATTCTGCATTATAATAAGGTCACAGAGACCATGCCCACAGTAGTTATCTACAGCATGTTACTCCTGGGGGAATTCTGCACCACTGCACAATGCAGAATTTGCATAGAAATAATGTTCTGTGCAGAATTTCCTTTTTCCCCGCAGAATTGAAGCTGCAGAGCTCCTGGCCATCAGTAGGAGGGAGTCAATAGACCCAGCTGAGCCCAGCATCCCAACTCAAAAATACAGGACACTGTGGGGGTGGGGGGAGCTGGAGGGTTCCATGTAGCTTCAGTTCCCAGCATGCCCTGAAGGAAGGAGGTGGCGTGCAGGAAACTCCGTACAAGCCCACACCCAGCATCAAACTGTTTCTCCCTCTGGTTCCCTGGCCTCTGGGGGGGGGGTAAGAGGGTGCAAGTATCTGGGATGAGGGGTTGTCCCATGGCTGGGCTCTGATGGTGGGGAGGGCTGGGCTGTGGGTCGGGGGAGGATATAGAGAAACAGGACCTGGGTTTTCATAGGGGTTTCTTTAACTCAACTCCTGGGGGAATTTGTGGTATTCTCTGTATTGTTACAGACATAGTTGCTGACAGATATTTTGAAATAAATTAGCAAAATAATTGAAACTGCCATGATTATATAGTGATATTTTGATAAATAATATATGCAGAATTGTGCATAATTTTAAACATATTGTGCGCAGAATTTTAATTTTTTTAGTGCAGAATTCCCCCAGGAATAAGCATATTCTTGGAGTTCTTTATTTTCCCTCTTTAATTCATTAGAATAATACATACTCTGACCCAGGCATACAATATAGGAAAAAGCTCCAGTACTGTATCACTGTTGTGAACATTTTGGCTTCACTTCCTCCAGCCCAAGTTGTTTACATAAGTTTTTTATTGAGGAATCTGATAGCATTACTGCAGTTAAAATCTCATGTTTCCATTACAGAGGCCATTTCCCAAAATTATTTTGGCCATTTCAAATGAAACCAGACTATAACTTGGCGCACCGTCTGTTAGTACCATTCAACCAGAGAACAGAAAGAATCCCACTGGACTGAAGATTCACACACCACACAAATCAGTTAGTGATAAGGAGGGAGGGTTTCATTAAATGATTACAGATAGCCCTCAATATCACAGGGATAGGCCCCTTATCCTTGTTTGAGAGTTGCACTCACCTGCCTTCCTTGGGAGTCTGAGGGACTTGCACGTGTTTCTCTGTTTTGTTTTTTAAGTTAAGATAAGGCTTTTTTTTTTTTAAATGACATTCAAAGCTGTGGACTGTTCTCTGTCTTGGGACTGCATATAGCCCAAGGAGATGACTATGTCCATACTATGTACATGTGAGATGCAGGAAGTGAGGAACACAACTCCATCACGCGCTGGGTTGTTATAGTTTTGGGACTCCTCCATAGCCAACCTCCATCAGGCCATAAACTTGCAGATATTTTCTGATAGATTGGGCCCTTTAGATCACGATGCTATTTGGGTTTTAGATAAAGAAAAGGAGACGTTCCAAATAATTTAAATGCCAGACAATGCTCTTTGTATTTTTACTGCAATGATCAGAATATTAGGCACATGTCATGACAAAAATGCTTCCTCTTTTTTGATAGAGGAGGATCAATAAGGACTCTTGCACAGAGTTCTACTTTGGTGATAAAAGATTTAAAGTGTGAAAATCAAAAGCAAAATGCCATTTTGGCATTCCAGGCACTCAGTAAAAGTGCTTGGGATATCTTTCAACCCCATGATGAGATCAGTTCAACCCTGATGTAATTACATTGACTAAAAGTCAGTCAGTTCTACTGGAAATGAAACTGACCCTCTAACAGACTCTGTGATACAATGAAATGCACTTTCACAAATGATCGTTTAACTTCTACTGGTGGGAAAATGTCAAATGGTGACTAAATGTCACCCCTCCATTAAACTGTGACAAGTTAAGTTCCAGGGCAGAATAACCTGCAAAAACCAAGGAAGTGACAGCCAACTATTGAAATATATTTGGTGATGCTACATTTCAAAATTAGAAGAGAAAAAAAATATCATCCATTTTGTGAATGAAACCCACATCCCTGGATAGTCCTCGGAGACCTGAGATATTGCCACAGCTTCCAGTGTTGACCGCCTTCCAAATGTGGCTAAGGCTTTGGTCACATCTTTTAGGAAAAGAGGAGGAGGCGAAGGACCAGTGGAAACTGCCAGTCAATGTGGGTACTACTGGAGTAGAATAATAAACTAGGAGGAACCGGGAGACAAAAGGAAGAATGGGGTGTGGGACCAGCCCTACTAATGGTGGGAAAGAGAAAGCATGCAGTAATTGGAAGTAGGGCTACAGAAATTAAGTTGGCTCCAGAGGATTGTGCAAAGGTGGGCTATTTGGAAGCTAGGATGACATCCATGTGGGGGATTTTAAATTTCTCCGAGCTACAATAGTTGAATCATCTTTGCCCCCTGTCCTGTATAGATCCACCAGAGACCCAGAGCAGAATATTGCTTCTCTCCTCTACCAGATGTATATCCTTAGAGTGTACTGCTTTTGCACTGTTCCAGAACACTGTTCTTATAAAACTAAATTGCCAGCCAGACATACTCAAATACAGTTCAAAGTTACACACATTGTGTAGTATTCAACATGAAGCTTTGTTAGTCAAAGAATCCTTTGGCAGAAGGGGCTTATTTTGTGTATGTATTACTTTAAAGTCCCAGTATCTTTAAAATTTCATTAGATTCACAGGGTATTTCTTTTCCTGAAGGATGAAGTCCCTTGACTAACATTGTGATTCATATAAAAATTAAAAAGATCCTTCCTTCCTGTGGGACAGGTGGGATTTTATGGCTCCAGAAATGCAGTAGTTAAGGAAGATGCTAGTGTGTGTGTGTATGTAAGTAAAATCTACACAACTTGCCTCTTGAGCAGTTATAGTCTGAGCTTCTGCAAACAACCCCATTAGCATCCAGCAAATCTTACTTGAGGGGAGCACTTCCAGGCCTGAGAGGATAACCCCATTTCCCTGCCTCCCTACTCAGATCACCAACAAGGGTATCAACTGTGGAGTGTTCTGTGATATTCACACCTGTTCATTGGGAACTGGTATGAAACCATTAAATATGTAGGCCACAGAACAGCCTGTCAAATGGTAACACGAAGAGCAGTGCTTTACATTTTCTTCTTCCTTTTCTGATTTCCCCTCTCTTCTTATTGCATCTTCTCAGCAAATAATCCTTTCTTGGGTGAAGAGGTTAACGAAACATCATTATTATATAAATAATACTTAAGCCCTCAAAAGGTTTTGAGATTATCTTCCATTACTCATTCATGTGTGAATTGTGAGCGCCTTAGTTATTTGTTTGGTGAGAAGGGATTACAGATGTTTTGTTTATATTAATTATGGAGGTATGTCATTAATGTTTCTCACATGGGACTCCTTTTTTGGATGATATTAATTTCCTGCTAGGGAAATTAAACTTTTGGTGCTCTCTAGAGAGACATTTAATTGATTTTGTCTGCCTCCATAGTCCACTAGACAGTATTCTCTTAATCTGCCTATCATTGAATGTTTCCAGGTAAATTTTATGTTGAATCACTGTTCTTGGCATTTAAACCTCACAATTTAGTTCAAAATGAGTTTGTCACAAACAGTAAAATGACATGGGGATCACAGAGAGAAATGTTGGTACACACACCCCCTTTGGTGGGGGAGAGAGGAGAATAAAGAGAAGACTCCACATGACCTCTCTCAAGATGGTTTCCACTTCCCTGGTGCAAGTTCATCCATGGTTCCTGCAGAGCTGTAACTAAGACATTTTAGCTCCTGGAGGTGAGCAAGCATATTTGCGGTCCCCACCCTTTTTTTCCCTTCATTTCTCTGCCCCACTTTCCACCCCCGCAGCTTTGTGCCCTGGGTGGCTGCCACGCTCGTCCTGCACTGGTTACAGCCCTGAGTTCCTGACAGAGAGCCTATTCTCCTTACTTCCTGTGATTGACCCATTAGACATATATAAATCCTTCAAAACCATATATATTATTCCAGAATCCCTGGAATTCAATAATTAAGGTCAATTGAATTAACAGAATTGGATCTGTGTTAACAATTCAGTATTTTGCAAATCGGGCCACATCATAGAATTTTATACAGAACTACCATTGACTTTACTTGAGATCCGTATACAGAATGGCAGCTCCCATATGGTCAAAAAACTAAACAGTTACAGCAGAACTTCACTCTGATACTGAGGTAGGGCACTTATTGTTTGCCATTGCTGCAATAGCTCTACTGTTACTATAGAATGAAGAGGAACCTGCCTACTGGTCTGAAGCATCGGGGACGGGGTCACAGCTGGAGATGGGACACTGGGGAGGGTGGGACAGGGCTCTGAGGTGGCACCAAGCATTTTCTCTCTCAAGTGCTTGGCTGGCTTGTTCTTGCTCACGTGTTCATGGTCTAACTGCTCACAATATATGGGGTTGGGAAAGAATTTTCCCCTGGGTCAGATTGGCAGTGACCTGAGGGCTTTTTTGCCTTCCTCTGCAACATGTGGGAGTGTGTCACTGGGCAGAATTATCTGAGTCTCTCTCACCTAATCATTTCTCTACCACTGGGGTGGGAGTGGCTCGCGCTCTGATGAACCTCAGTCCCTTCTATTCGCTGCCTGTGGCACATAATAGTCTAGTCTCCTGAGGGTCTCATTTACTTTACTCATTTTTGTTGTTCGGTTTAGGTGGTGCTGGTGGCCTGTGATGTACAGGAGGTCAGACTAGGTGATCTAGTCACTCTAGTGGTCCCTTCTGGCCTTGAATTTTATGACTCTTTTGAGACATTGCTGCCCCAAATCACCTTCTCTTCAAATAGCAGCTATTCAGAAGAGCCATCATGTTGTGTCTTGTGCTTTCAGTCTGACCGTCTTCCACCTCCTGGTGGCAGCCATTTTCATAGATTCATAGATTCTAGGACTGGAAGGGACCTCGAGAGGTCATCGAGTCCAGTCCCCTGCCCGCATGGCAAGACCAAACACTGTCTAGACCATCCCTGACAGACATTTATCTAACCTACTCTTAAATATCTCCAGAGATGGAGATTGCACAACCTCCCTAGGCAATTTATTCCAGTGTTTAACCACCCTGACAGTTAGGAACTTTTTCCTAATGTCCAACTTTTTCCTAATGTCATTTCCTAGACCTCCCCTGCTGCAGTTTAAGCCCATTGCTTCTTGTTCTATCTCAGAGGCTAAGGTGAACAAATTTGCTCCCTCCTCCTTATGACACCCTTTTAGATACCTGAAAACTGCTATCATGTTCCCTCTCAGTCTTCTCTTTTCCAAACTAAACAAACCCAATTCTTTCAGCCTTCCTTCATAGGTCATGTTCTCAAGACCTTTAATCATTCTTGTTGCTCTTCTCTGGACCCTTTCCAATTTCTCCACATCTTTCTTGAAATGAGGTGCCCAGAACTGGACACAATACTCCAGCTGAGGCCTAACCAGAGCAGAGTAGA
The DNA here is from genome assembly GCF_013100865.1 of Trachemys scripta elegans. Classification (NCBI taxonomy): domain Eukaryota; kingdom Metazoa; phylum Chordata; order Testudines; family Emydidae; genus Trachemys; species Trachemys scripta. Next base: position 34,161,616 of record NC_048302.1, on the reverse strand, counting down.
GCGGAAGAATGACTTCTCGTGTCTTGCTCACAACACACCTGTTAATACATCCCAGAATCATGTTTGCTTTTTTTGCAACAGCATCACACTGTTGACTCATATTTAGCTTGTGGTCCACTATAACCCCTAGATTTTCAGAGTGCCTAAGCTCCCTGCTAGCCCCGCAGAGACCAACACTGCTTTCCTTCACATTTTCACTGCCTTTTTACCTTGCTTGTTCTGGTTACCCTTTGCTACCCCTTCTGGGTGAAACACTTCTCTCTCACCCACTCCATTGCACTGTGGCTCTTTCACAGTACCAGAATCATATCTGACACATACAAAGAACACCTACTCAGAACACCATTCTTGCCACCATGGATGTCACCTCCCTATACACCAGCATCTCTCACAATGACAGCAGCGCTCTCTGCCTCAAATATCTACAAGATAGTGGACAACACATTGCCAAACTCCTCCGTTTCATCCTCACCCATAACAATTTTACATTCAACAACAAACAGACGGGGTACCAGGATGGCTCCCCAATATGCCAACCTGTTCATGGACCACCCAGAGGAAGAATTGCTGGACACACAAAACCAATGATATACTTGAGATACATCAATGATATTTTCCTCCTATGGACAAATGACCTAAATAGATCTCCACCGTAACTTCAACAGCCACCATCCATCCATCCAACTCTCTCTAGAACACTCCCACCCTCACACCAACTTCCTGGACATCACTGTCAGCTTCAATAATGGAACCCTCGAACAACTATATTCAAGAAACCCATGGATCACCATATCAACCTTCACAGATCCTGTAACCGCCCCAAACACACCAAGAAATCTGTTATCTACAGCCAGCCATGCAGATACCACAGAATACGCTCCAAGGAGAAAGTCTGGGAGATACACGTTAACACACTTAAAACCACCTTCATCAAATAAGGACACTCTGCCAGAGAAATAAACTGCATCATGAAACAGACTACCCACATACTCCAAGAGAACCTGCTTCAATATGGAAATAAAAATCCCTTTGCTCACACACCCCTAGTTGTCACCTACCACCCCACACTTGAACCCATACAGGATATCAAACAATTACAACCCATATTTGATGAAGACCATATCCTAAAAGAAATCTTTCCAGAACCTCCTCTTCTAGCCTTCAAACAACTCCCCAACCTCTCCAAGTTCATCATCAGAAGTAAGCTCCTCACAGACCAGGATACACTAATTCAAAACAGCACCAGACCCTGCCATAACAACAGATGTCAAACCTGTAGACACATGTCCACTGCTATGATGATCAGCACTCTCCATAACATACCTTTCAAGATCCATAGGTCCTACATATGCCTATCACAACATGTGGCATACTTCATCCAGTGCACTATGTGAGTGAAACAAGACAATCACTCCATCCTTGAACGATAGAAAAATGATAAGACAAAAACACCCTATCACCTGTGTATGAACACTTTTTACAAAGCAATCACGCTACATCAGTGCTCATCCTCAAAGGAAACCTGCACAGACATCTCCAAAAGATAAACCTGGAAGCTTAAATTCATAACTTTGCTTGACACCAAAAATCATGGACTGAATAAAGATACTGGATTTATAGCTTATTACAACTATCTATAACCCACTAACATCCCCCCAGCTTCTTTGTTTCCTCCTTCTTTCCAGTCTCCACCTAGAGGGGGGTGTTAACTGGCCACTTCACCTTGAATGGTCCCTTGATATATATGTTAACTACTTATGCTAAACAATCTGTTCCCAGACCTGAAGAAGAGCTCTGTGTAAACTCAAAAATGTGTCTCTCTCACCAACAGAGGCTGGTCCAATAAAAGACATTACCTCACCCACCTGGTCTTTCTAATATCTTGGGACCTAAACAACTACAACAACACTGCATGCATACAAAGAGACAGTTCCCCTTAACCAGATGATTCCCCCAAAGAAGAGAAGACATGAAGACCTACAAACTTCACAGATAAACATATTTATATATTTTTACATAGATATTCTACATACGCACACACACACAAACACAGTGGTCACAAGAAGAGTGAAGTTATTTACATTTTAAAACTGCAGCACCATCAGGTGGTGGTATCTCAGTAAACAACCAACCAAACAAAGGACCTGATCCAATTCCCATTCAAATACTCCTATTGGTTTCATTTGGCATTAGCTCAGGCTTCAGGTAGACACTGTCCATTTGAAATGCTGCACATCTTAATAATAATAATAATACTTTTCATAATTAATGAGTGATTAAAGAAAGTAGCAGAATTCCAAGCATAACATTGTGCAGGATGCAAAAGAAAGACACTGGTTTTCCTCTTTTTATAGGGCAATGATTCAAGTCTCTGGGCTGTTGCAAATGCAAGGCTGTACGTGAAAGGATGGGAGATGAAACTGACAAGGACAAAGTGCAATAGATTTTGATGAGTAAATATATTTCTTTGTTTGAGCATATTTATAAAAATACTTCTCTCAGTTTCACTGCACATTATAAGCCAAATAATAATTCAAGTAAACTCAAAAAGCCACCGGGTTTCTTTATAAAAGCCTTAGTCTCTCAGAACCCAAATAAGAAACATGCACAAATACCTAAAACTCATGTATTTTTAGGAGTCCAGTTTCCCCACTTAACAGCCTGTCTTGGACGCTGACCTATTTTCCGGTTCTCCTGTGTAACATCTTGTAAACCCTCTTGGAATCCTAAACAGCTTCAAAAGTGAAGCTTTGGTAACATTATATAACTAATTATTTTAACAGTCTAAGGTAAATCCCAGCACTCCTTTCCCAGGAATAATTTGCATATCGATTTATTCAAATTTCAGTCCCAAGACCATCACCTATTGACAAGTAGTTCACCACAACACTTACTATTTATAATATATACTGTTTCAGTCTGGCTGCTTCTAGTCTACCTACCTGCTAGTTAAGGAAAACATGAATGAATTAACCTGTTCACTCCCTTTTGCATGTTCAAGGGAACAGGGCAGAGATTGGGCTGTGGAGCTCCTAAGGTAGGATTCAGGTAGGAGGAAAGTGAAGGGAATTGAAAAACCAAAGTGGAAGGGAAAGGTAGATAGAAGAAGCACTAGAAGAGGTTTGAAGGGCCTTTGGGAGATAGGATGAGGGAAGTGGATGATAGACAAGAGGTGGACAGGAACGGAGACAGGGAGCAGGAGGTGAATAGTGGAAACCAGGTAATGGCAGAAGAGATAGATGATTGGGAGTTGAAAAGTAAGAGAGACAAGTTGGCTGGCACTGGGCTAGGGTAAACAAAAGCAGCACTGGAGAACACGGCCACTCGGCCAGATAGGGACAAGATGGAACCCAGCTAACAACAGCAGGAACTATCACCAACTGTCACAAATAGGATCTCATGCTGAGTGCTGACTGGCTCGGTAGAAGTTGCATACTAGTTATTGGGGTGGGTGGATAAGGAGAGGCACATGACAAGGAGGTAATATAAATACCTAGATGGATTAACCATCAGACAGTATCAAATCAAAGGATTGCAGCATGAGGAGAGCTCTGCATCCCCCAAGCAGATATTAGCATCCATGCATGAGCATAGATACACAAAGCCTGATCTATTCCTTACAAACATTACTTCGGCTTTTGCAAAGTTTTTTTTTTATTTAAATTCAGAGTATTGCCCTGGAAAGAAATTCTCTCACAGAGAAACTGTCCCTTCTAATGGACACAAACCTGATTTATGGCAATTTTTAAATCAAGATTGGACATTTTTCTAAAAGATATAATCTAGTTCACACAATAATTATTTTGGGAAGTTCTATGGCTTGTGTTATTCAGGAGGGCAGATTAGATGACCAAAGTAGTCCTTTCTGGCATTAGAATCTATGAAAGATAATGTTTGATCAAAACAAGAGGAAGTTACTGTACATCCTCTTCAGCATTATTTGGTACAAACATATATGCACACCATTTACAGGATGGGGTTTATTCTAGAAGCCTAGTTTTCCACCTCTGCTATCATGGACAGTGGTTATGGGTCTTGTCTACACACACTTTAAAATCTATTGAAACTAAACTTAGGTAAAGGTTTGTGTGGACACTCTTATCCACAAAACAGATACAACATGCATAGCAGAAGTGTGAGACCCCTGCTGAAATGCTTCAGCCTTGTCCTTGTTTTAAAATAGTTTTAAAATGGCTTATGTCAATTTATCTTAAGTCCGTTAATAACAGAATTAAGATAACCTAATATAAACCATTTTTAAATCTGTTTGCACCAATTTAACTAGGTCAATTTGAAAAACTCATATTTTAGTTAAACTGGTGCAAATTTGTGTAAAACCTGGATTAAAGAGAAGTGATTGAGATCCTAATCCAACAGAGCACTTAAGTATGTAAGAAGTTTCATTGACCTCAAGTTTAAGGAATTAAAAAAAAAAAAAAAAAAAAAGAGGTGAGTCCCATTGATGTCAATAATTAGTCCAGCTTCTGTCCCGATAGAAACTCAAGTATATACTTCAGTTATGCCTCAGATTTTGTATTAATTTCCCTTTGTTTTCCTAGGCTATATGTCAGAGGACAGAATTTAAAAAGCAGATGTCAGATTTAAATTAAAAAACACCATGTGATCTTGACTGTGAGAGAGAAGTGTCCCTTTGAAAGGATGCAAATTCAATGAGAGTTGAGGGCACTAAACCCCTCAATCAGGCTCCAACTTTTCAGTAAGAATATTTTAATACAAACAATTAAGTTTGCTTTAGTCCAAATTCTTTTATCACTCTTTAATTGTAAGGAGGCACTGCCTTTCATCTTTTGTCCATAGTTTATTTTAAAATTTGATGATCCTTTAACATGGCAATCATTATGAGGGACTATGTGGAAAACTATCTGCAAATATTTGGTGACATGGACAAAGCCCATGTGCTTCACACCACATTTCTTCTGAGTTACTGTAGAAACTCATTAATATATCTGAGCTCAGCAGCTGGCTGGCTTCATTAAGTATGCAGAACACTTCTTACTATATTATAGCAGCCAAGAAAGAAATCCTCTTTCCCCTGCCCTCTCAAGTTGTTCTTGCCCCTTCTTTTCTAGGCTTTTAATATAGATGTTACCATGGCTTTTTTTTTTTTTTTTTAAACTACACCAGTACTTACTCCTCCCACAAAAACATGTGCAAGCCAATTAATTAATACCAATAATTATAGGTTTTGTTTCAACTTTGAGGCAACAGCTATTTCTAACTCTATTTCAGAAACAAAAAGTGTTTCAGATTAAACCATCTCTGCAATTTGGTGAATCAAGTTCAATTATATGTTACACGTCATGCTACTTGCTTCACAAAATATATGGAGTTGTCTCTATTCAGCAAAGCACTCAAGCACGTGCTTAAACTTAAACATGCGTTTAAATGCTTTGCTGAATGAGGGCCATGAGGAATCACATATGCTTCTACCATTTTAAATGGCAAGCAGATCCATTTTAATGTTTTAATCAACCTAAATAAGGCTCCTATCCAGCAAAGTACTGAAGTCATTGAGTAACTTTAAACACATAGATAGGCTCATTAACTTCAGTGGGACTATTCACATGCTTATCATTGCATGCCTGCATGTTTTGCTGGAGCAGAGCCTTTGAATCAATGAGTCTCTTTCCCTATGTAGAGGGAGATGGCACATGCACAGCTGGAAATGCATGGGGAGCAAGGCCTGTAGCCTGTTCCTCCCTCCCTGGAGTTCACAGAAGCCCTTTTGCCCTCACTTTACGCCATCTGTAACTCAGGGTAGAACATGGCTGGGGAGCAGCCACTCTCTGTGGCATGCTTCCCTCTGAACCAGACATATATCCAGTACATTGCTCTCACAGTATTATTTTTTTCTCTGCACCTGGTTCCACACACTCTTCCCTCCCATAGAAAGGGTATTGTGCAGGTCTAGGGAGTAGAACTTAAAAAGGAAGGCCTAAGGAAGCCACACTGAAGGAGGGAGGGAGAAGAGGAGACTGTCACACAAGGGGATAGAAGATCCCTTTTCTTGCAGATCTCTGGATCTGTGAAGGTCAGAAGCCCCTCTACTTCCTACACTATAGTCCCCTTGAGACCTGTCCCACTGATGAGCACATTTGTCAGGAACACTGCAAGGATTATTTCTGTTCCTATTCCCACACAAGTTTTATTACAGGGTTGTATAATATGCCCCTTAATTCTTCAGTACAATTTCATTGTGCAATATAAAATTCTAGTCTTTTTAAAAGCAAGATTTTTCCCTGTACTCTTGCAAAGTAGTTTAAAGTATCTGTTCCACTCTACCTCCAATAGATATTGAGTTCCTAATGGAACTGCAAGCGTTCAAGGCAGTGTCTTGGGTAATAAATAAATTATGAATGCTGGCATACTAAATATTTATTGGCATGCCTTCTCAGAGACCACCAACTGGAAACCTTCAGGACAAGTCAATACACTTTAACTAGTCAGAATTGAAATTGCTGCTATTCCCTATAAAAATGTTCAAAGGCTTAGAGTAGAGTAGTCACATAAACCCTATGCTTCTTGATGCGATACACAAATACTGAGCATTTAGTTGCATTTGTAATTTACTGATTCAGGGACTTTTCAGCTAACTGAAGTCACACCAAGGTCACTCCTCATAAGAGAGAGAGCTTAAATCTCAGTTTTAAAAAAATGTGCCATGAATCTTCCTTATATTTCAACTTCTCTGTGTATTTTTCAAACAGGGCTTTTATATTCAAGAACTCATAAGAGGAATCAACATTAAAATCTCAGCGTCAGATGAAGAGAAAACAATCACTGCACAAACAACTGGTACCATTACTACAATTTCTATGGTAAAATATAATATTAAAATGTGTCATGAAGACATGGAATACCAAATCAACATATGTACTAGATTCTATTGGAAATTAAATATTAGCCATCACCGCAAAAAAGCAGGAAAGCATGAAAATGCAGGTGTCAGATACACACAAACAAAATACAATATAGTTTGGTCTAACAGTTTTATTGGGATGAATTTGTATGACCACATTGCTCATGACAGTCAAGTAAAAAAGACAAGTATTCAGGTCATCCACCATGCAAATGACAATCAGACATTTTTTGAATTCTCTGTATGCCAGAGAATGTCAGTTCTCTGTATGCCAGTATTTTACAGAAAAACTATTGTAAAGGAGTTTTAAAGAGTTTACCAATAAACAACAACTACAATTTCTGTATCCCTTTACTTGTCAAGTTAGACTCCCTGAGTAGCATAAATCCAACTCCAGAGGTCTTGAGGGGAAAGGGGAATTGTAATGAATATATTTTATTTAAGACCAACCTCTTCTCAGTCAAGTCCCTTCTGAAAAGCCCACTTCCTCTCCAATGCCTGTAAGAAATGAGTCTGTTATAGTTTGGAAAACAAAATTTTAATTTTGCCATGCTTCTAGATTTCTTGGTTTGTCTCACCTTCTGTTTGTCTACCTACCTTACAGTCTGTCTTTATTTTTATGTATTGTACCAAGTGCACTGTTTGTAAATATCTAAAAATTATCTTAAATACCTCTTTTATTAAAATAATGTTGTGATTCAGTACCTCTGACCAGGGCTCAGGGAAAGTATTTTATACCCACTGGAAAGGATGAATTCTCAACTCTCCAATAGCTAAAGCTGCTATGACTAGTCCTGATAGGTTTAAAGTCTTATATGACTAAATATACTGTCCTTTCTGCAACTAAGACCAGTGGTGTTTTGGGAAGAAGGACTTCACATCTGTGTGAAATAATTGTTTGTTTGTTTTAAATGTTAGCTCTTTAAAGGTGTTCAGAGGTATGGCATTTTCAAAATAGTCCCGGCTGAGGTGGATTAGTAGGCTGAATACAGGTGAGGTGGTCAAAGTTGCAAGGTAAATACAATTTATTACAAGAATATCACCACCACATACGCTGTCTAAATATATATGCAAAGATAGCTCATGCATGTACCATATATAAACATATGCACAAAAAAATTTTCAGTAATGGGTATCTAAAGTCCATATTTAGGCATATAAACAAGTGGCCTAATTTTCAAAAGTTGCTCAACTCTTCTGAGAAACAGGCCACTTTTTTAGGTGTGTCAAAATATTGATAGAGTGGAATTTTCAAACATGCCTAATTGAATTAGGTGCTTAACTCCCACTATGTGTCAGCAGGAGGTAGACATCAAACTATAAGGCACTTTTGAAAATCTCACCCTTAAGAAACCCACCTTAGGCACTCTGTTTTGACAAGCCTGGCTCTTCAGTCTGAACTGAACTTTCTCCAGAGAGCACTAAAGGGACACAGTTAACTTTGTTTAGGCCCAAAATAAATAGAAAAGCTTTCATGAATTGTTTTTAAATGTCAAAGCAAACAGGGATGGTGGGTTTTTTTGTTTTTGTTTTTTTAATTATTCAAACATCCCCCTTTAGAGTTGAAAACTGAAACACCACAGTATTATGGCAATATAATAAGAGCCTGAACTGTCTATGAATAAAAAACAAGCTGACGGTCTGTTTACAGTTCTGATACGGTGTCATGGGGTGCGCTACTCACCACAGGAAGGCACCTGCCTCCTGGTTTCTCTGGGGATTAGCTCTTCCACACTGATGTTCCTCCTATGGTGGCTCACTCTGACATCCTGTCTTGCTTGCTTGGGACTCGACTGCTCCCCTTCATGGTTTGCCCCTCTAGCCAGGTCACTGTAGTGCTCCCATTCCAGGGTATCACTCTCTCGGGACCCATTGTCCCAGACATGCTTTCCTCTCACTGCTCCTTAATGACACTACTTCAGAATAGATGGTAGTGGGTGGGCCTGGGCTCCACTACCCTACACTGGGTTCCAGCCCAGGGACCCTACAACAAGCAGTCAAGGTCTGCATAGTCCTGAATCTCACTGCTGTAACCCTGAGCTACTTCCTACCATACCTTCTCTCCACCTCAGAATGAATACAATCTCTCTGCCACCCCCTTCTACTCTCAGCTACGGGCCATTATACAGGCCTCTCCCATTCCTGTCCAGCTGAGCTTCCCCTTTAATTAACCTTCATTACACCCTGGCTCTTTCTCAGGTGCAGCCTCGGCCGTTACTTGGCCTACCTAGCCACCTTCAAGTCTTCTGTGCGGTGAACACACCATCTCACATAGGTAAAATGCACAACAGTAAAACAACCAAAATAAAAGTAAATTAGGTTTTTTAAGGTTCTTTCAGTTGTAATGTTTTCACCATGTGAGGTGTCACATCTGCAAGAAAGGTAAGGATTTTAACAAACTTTTTAGCATTGCACTTTAACATTTAGAAAATACAATTTAAAAAGTTAATCACAAACATTTCGAAAGCTGGAGCATTGTATAAACTTATTGGGCTGAAATAAACCTCGGAAAGGCATAATTCGCCATTAATATAACACAGAAGGACAAGTAAACAAAAATTCCCTTAATGTGGTGAACCTCAAAGCCATCATTATACCAGCTCTGATTTCATTTACTTTATGTCCATAGGGTGGCACTGTGTGCTTGTTAATATAGAGCAAACTGATTATTAGCTAGGTTGCAGATGCTAGCGATTTATTTAAATGTTTGTTTGATGTTTAAAGTTTTTCTTCCAGCCAAAAAATCCCCAGTTCAAATAAATTTAAAATAAAAAAATTTATAATGTACTCAGACGCACATTAACAGCTGAGGTTAAACAATAACAGAGCATGATATATACCAAAAAGCAACCAAGAAAGCTCTTACAATTAAGTGTATTTGTGAATGCTGATTCTCTTTTGTATAGCTATGGTATATATTACATTTCAAACACAAACATATGGACTGATTATAGTTATTAAATTTAGCATTTATAAAAAAATCATTTGATTAACAGATGAATGTACTAAATATACTGTTATTCTATATAAAAATAAAATCCAGGTAAATGCTCATAAAGCAATTGTGGGAAGAGAATGTAATAGATCTAAACGTTTCAAATAGGTATTCTTTTGTAATATGCTGGGTGGGGTTCATGTAAGATATTTCTATTAGTAATTGCACTTTGGAACAAAATTTTTAAACTAATGTAACAAAAAGTATATATAAGCTTAAATGGAACACAGTCAGAAGTGCAGTTATTATGTTAGATATCTGATGGGCATTCCGATCCTAATTTTCACAGGTACTGACTGAACATACGGTTGCTCCTTTCAAGCACACAAAAAAGGGGGGGGGAGGAAGAGGGGGACACCTGGGATGATCCTGAGCCTATAAAACTGGACAGCTGGCAGAACGTACTGAGCACTCTTACAGATTTTCCAGGAGGGCTACCTCAAACAAGGGGCAATCCCAGGAAAACCTGGACAGGTGGCAACCCTAATTGAGCACCTGCAGCTTCCACTGACTTCAGCTGAAATCATGGGTGCTGTGCACTTCTGAAAATGAAAACTCATTTTTGCAGGGCTCTATTCTTCCACCACAGCAACTCCCACTGACTTCAATCAGAGTCACTTGTATCGGATTGCAAATAACTCCAGCTTCTTCTTTCACAAACCTGTTACACATTCTCATTGCATTAGTGTACATGAATTCTGGAATTAAAAGGCCAAATCCTCAGCTGCTATAAATCTGCATAGTTTTGTGGATTTAGTCCAAAGCATATATATTGGATTATTTTCCACTAAGTTTGTGCTGCTCTCTCAGTTTCATATTCTTTAATGTTTTACTTTAAATCTAATGCTTCCAAATCCATAAAATATTTTAAACTTTTTTTTCGGACTTCAGATAAATCACAATAACATGTATCAGGAAAAGATGACAAAATCATTCAGACCAATATCTTTATTAATGCTGGGAAAAGATATTTCAAGATCACACTATTATCATTCACCTTAAAATTCCTTCCAGAGAGATTTCTTTTCCATTGGCCTGATGAGCTAAAAACTACATACAACAGAAAAGCCATCTAAAAACCCCAAGGGCTATGAAGAAAAACATATTAACAGATACTTTCAGAACAAAGCATACTCTGACTCATTTCGAATGTCGGTAATTTTCTATCATTATCTGGCAACAGACAGCAATGACGACAAGTTTTAAAAAGTAAGGAGAAACTGTTCACTAGAGAAGATGTGTTTTAATATTACACCGAAAGGTCAGCTACACAGATTGGAGGGATGTGTTTTCCGCAGCCAACACTTGCTGATCTAATTAACACTAGTTTTTAAATAACTTTACCTCAGTGGTATCATGTCTGCAGCTTACCAACTGGTTCACAGATGAGAGACTATTCAGAAACTATTCCTTGCCCTTGCTTGTTGCCTGGATTAGTGACAGAGTTCAAGAGACCTGTTTCCATGACAGGCAGATTGGCAGGAGATAGTCAATTCCTGTTCAGCCCTCATCCCAGGATATGGGCTTTTGTCAGAGAGAAGAGTTGCTCTTGAATCTACATAAGTATCCCTGGTCACCCTTGAGGCAATGCCTTTAAAGGCATAAGTTCAGGTGATCCGATCGTTTTAAGATCAGAATCATATTAAAGGGACACTCAAGGCTTTTTTTTTTTTAAATCTACATTCTGACTGGGCACCCTCTAAATTGTAGGACCACCATTTTTTACAGAAACTTCCTTTTAAAAACACCAAAAAACCTTTATCAAGGATTTTTCTGCTTCCCTGTTGGGTATTTATAAGTTTCTTTTTAGCTAGGGTAAAAGTGACTGACAAGATCGTAGAAGCAGTGAAATGGATTATACTTCATATAAAGAAAAAAATCCAATTTTTTCATACAGAAGTATGATTTTAAGCCTATTTTAAATTTATTTCTATGACACAATGTATACAGTGTATGCTTATTCCTCCCATTTGACGGCAGCAATTACCAATCTGCGGGGGGATGTTCATTGACAGCCCCACGTCATCTTTGAAATTGGGACTGAGGCACCTATGTCACTGCGGGTATGTCTACCCTGCAATTAAAAACCTGCGGCTTCCCTTTGCCTGCTGGCTTGAGCTCCCAGGGCTCCGGCTAACGGGCTGTTTAACTGCAATATAAATGTTCAGGCTCAGGCTGCAGCCTGGGCTCTAGGACCTTGCAAGGTGGGAGGGTCCCTGAGCCCAAATAACAACACTGCAGTTACACAGTCCCTTAGCCCGAGCCTGTGAGCCTGAATCAGGCCAGCTGCGGGTGTCGAATTGCAGAGTTAACTCTGGCTCTTACTTGGGTATTGCTCTAGCCCTCTCACCTGAGTTTGGTGGTGCTTTCAAGCCAGGCTATCTGGATCATCTGGGGGTACAGGCTTTCACTCAGACCAGTAACCCGTTCCCTTTCCAGTGTCAACACAAGCTAAACCACTAAAGTGCTGATAGTCCTTCAGTTCCTTCCCACCATTCCCCCTGCATGCCAGAGGACAGGAGTTCACCCAAAATTCTCTGGGAAAGAATCAAAAAGTGTCTCAGCTTACCGGAGCACAAAGAACCATGGGATATGCCCCCAGAAGTTCTATCAACACACACTGGTGAGTGCAGCACCAGCAAGGACAGCAATTCGGGTATAGCTTTGAGGTGTAGCGGCTCACACCCAGGTTATGCTAATCCGGGTGCCAATCACCTGAGTTAACTCTGCAGCAGAGGTGAAAGTAAGCCGATACGGTATGGTACGGTGTACCGGCAAGGGCCAGTACACCATGCCAGACCACACCGGCTTCCGCGGCGGGGATTTAACGGGCTCTGGGCTCCCCACAGCAGCGGGGAGCCCAGAGCCCTTTAAATCCCGCCCACAGCTCAGCAGCTGGGCTGGGGCCGGGATTTAAAGGGCTCAGAGCTCCCCGCCACTGTGAGGAGCCCAGAGCCCTTTAAATCCCGCTTGCAGCTCCGGCGGCCGGGCTGGGGTCAGGATTTAAAGAGCTCAGAGCTCCCCGCCGCAGTGGGAAGCCCCGAGCCCTTTGAATCCCACCCGCAGCTCCTGTGGCTGGGCTGGGGCCAGGATTTAAAGGGCTCGGGGCTCCCCGCAGCGGCAGGAGCTCCAGGTCCTTTAAATCCCAGCCCCAGCCTGGCAAGGCTCAGGGCTCCCCGCAGCCGCAGGAGCTCCAGGCCCTTTAAATCCACGCCTGAGCCCGGCTGCTGGGCTGGGGCCGGGATTTAAAGGGCCCGGAGCTCCGTGACAGCCGGAGCTCTGGGCCCTTTAATTTGCCTGGGAGCCCCGGGGGCTCCCAGCCACCTCTGCAGCTGGGAGCCCCGAGTTGATTGAAAGGCCCTGGGGCTCCCAGCCACAGCTGGTGCCCCAGGGCCTTTAAATCTTGAGAGGCCCCGCCTCTTCCGGATGAGGCCACGCCCCCTCATGACTCCGGCAGTACCAGTAAGTCCTGTAAGTTACTTTCACCCCTGCTCTGCAGTGAAAACATCTTTTGTGGCACTTTTGGAAGTTTTACCCCATGTGACTATCAATGGGCCTTTGTCAATTTGAAGGACAACTTCAAATTGGAGGACAAGAGGACACTGTCATTAAGAGAGTTTCTGCCCTTTTCTTACACTTTGCAAATTCAATTATTCCCCTTCCTTTTTTACAAAGGCCTATTAGAGACTCTGTTCTTCCATCCAGGTGGTGAAGCTGTTTTCTGGAGTTGTAAATTTAAAATGTATCCTTTAGTTTCCAAATTATTACATGCTAAATAGCTCAAAGAACTAACTTAAAAACTTGCAAGGGGAAGTCATAACACATCACATTATTTTAGTAGTAAAAATAACCTTTAGTCAATGAGTAAGAGCTCTTCCTTTGTCCAGAGGTTTGAGAATAGACAATCTTTTGTCCAGGCTTGTGGTAATAATAATAATAATAATATAGAAATGACAAACAAACAAAATGACTTATTGATAAGTGTCTAAGACAAACTGTAAAATGAGCTTTCATTTTAAGGTATTAATTACAAAATCATTAATTTACATACTCAGTGGAAGCCTACCTTCTTGGCAGATGTGTCAAAGCTTAATTCATGATCAACAGCATTTATGATATTGGCAGCCAACTTGAGAGGGGAAATGTATGTTGCTGGGAAAAGGGGCTGCGTGCATAAAGACTGTGCAGCTCTAACACAGATGGTTGATATGAGGCAGAAACATACTGAGTACTAGAGAAGTACAGAAGAGAAAGTTTTCCCAATAACATATACAGACTGTGCCATATTCTGCTCTCAGTAACACAGGTACCACCTCATTATCTTCAAGTAAGGTTGAAGCTATTTAACTGAAAGCAAAATTTGACCCTTTGTGTATACTGTACTGAGTCCTTGTACTTCCTTTGTTTACCAGAGTTAAAAAGAACCCAGTGGATAAAAGAGTGATTATAAAATTAGGTTCTATTTTATTAATAAAATAGTTGGTTTCACATCCTACTTAGTGCTGTCAAAGCATCAGATTTGTTTCTAAAACACTATTCAGTTAAAGGAGAGCTGTCTCATGATGACTGAAAGAGTTCCAAAACATCTTTAAAAGAATGGGGGAGGTGGGGATGCACAGGGGGCATTAGCTTTTAAACTTATCCGCTTACTGCACATCAAGGAATCTTTCCCTCTGTGTTGCCAGTTTTCCTCAGACATTAAAGCACAGGTGCTGTTAAATGATTTACAGCTGAGTACAGATGAGATATAGAATTCAACAGATGTTCACAAATCTTCTCTCTACATTGATCATGTTTAGATGACTGTCCTTTTGTCTTAGGGCTGTGCCCTTGATTTGTAAGTGGAGGTTTTTGTGGGCATATTTTTATTTATTTATTTTTTTAAAAAGACAACAATGACAATACCTTAGTGAAGGATTCATATTTTATATCAGAAACACAACTAGTGGCTCAGGAGAAGTTTTCTGGATACTGACTCTTGCTTAGTACACTGACTGAAACATTTTAATTTCAGCAACCTTTTATTCTCTGGGGTGCCTTCAACAAGCTCGATTTAGGGCTTTTTTCTATAGCAAGATCTAACTGTTAGGCCCTAATTCAGCAAGATACTTAAGCATATTCCTAATTTTGAGCTTGTAAGTAGTACTGGCACATGCTTAAGTATTTTAGGGCATGGCTACACTTGCAGATGTAGAGCGTTGTGAGTTAAACCCGCCTTTGTAGAACGCAGTAGGGAAAGCGCTGCAGTCTGTCCACACTGTCAGCTGCTTGGGCACTGGCGTGGCCACATTTGCAGCGGCATTGGGAGCGGTGCCTTATGGGCAGCTATCCCAGCATGCAAGTGATGGCAACATGCTTTTCAAATGGGGAGTGGGGTGGGGTGGAGTGTGACAGGGAGTGTGTTGTGTGTAAGTGGAGGGAGAGAGAGGGGGATTTTGGGGGGCTGAGAGCATGTCAGCATGCTGTCTTGTAAGTTCAGACAGCAGCAGACCTCTCCCTCCCCCTCCCCCCGCCTCTCTCTCTCTCACACACACAGCATTCCCGGCTGTCAGAAACAAAGCTTTCAAAGGGTATATCCACATTCCTACAGTGATTCACAACGACAAGAGTAGCCACTTGACTTAAGGGGATTATGGGACATTTCTGGAGGCCGATCAGAGCGCAGTAATGCAACACCTCATCCACACTGGCACCGTGGCGCTCCAGAGCAGGCACAGCAAATGTTATTCCACTCGCCGAGGTGAAGTACCAGCAGCGCTGTAGCCGCAGAGTCAGAGCGCTCTACATAACTTTCCAGTATGGATGGGTAGTGAGCTAGGGTGCCTGGGGCTCCTTTATTGCGCTGTAACTCGCAAGTGTAGCCAAGCCCTTACTAAATCAGGTGTAAATTAGACAGGTCATCCATATGGATTTGTATACCAATGTATCCCAATGCCTCAATATGGTATCTGAAGTCATGAACTGTGCTGCATGAGATTACATTTGTATTAAGCAAAAAACTATGCTTCTCTTATTTTGAGCTTTGATTTAGTCACCCCTAGTTGACCTAATTGTCCATTCATTTATATCAATTTTGTAGCACTGTAACTTCAATGACTTCAGTGATATTTCTCCTGATTTGCACCAGAATACATGAGACCAGGACAGGCTCAAAGTTTAGTACAACCTGTTTATTTTATTTGTAATATGCTATGCCTAAAATGTAAGTCCACTTCCAGTATGACCATCATTTTTTGACTATGTTGTTATTGTTTATCCATGTTTATAACCAGTATGTACTTAGATCACCTTTTTAGATAACACTAGAATATTAAAATTGATTCTGCATTGTACTACTACATAGTCATCAAACAGTGTCATTGCATGAACTGGAGCAATAGCTGTACAGTTATGAATTTAAAACAGTAAAAAACAATCTATCCAATTTGGGCAATGGAATGATGCTGCATATTTCCCTCAGCAAAACATCAGCCACAGCATGCAGTCTTTCCATGCATACATCATTCACACGGTAACTACAGGTATGTGATTAATTTTACGTAGCATTCTACTGCAGGTCTGGAAATCGTTATCATGAAGGTCTGGAAATCATCTAAGAACAAAGCCAAGGCATTATTTTCAAAACCTGATGTAAAATTTTTGAGTAACCTGCTTATCAGCTGACATAGGTAATAGTAAAATCTTTAGCAACACTGGTGAGTCTTCTCTGGAAAATAGAATTGATACAGCTGATACTATTTATAAACATGTTCTGTGGAGCATTGTACCACCCATCTTCCCCACTGGAAATAACAATCCTCTATCAAAGGAAAATTGTTTTTACAATATTTGTTAAAAGCCACTGAAAGAGTAACCTCACTATTAGTGGCAACCCTGTTGGCACATATATGTTGCTCTCTATCAGGTCTTCTCCCTTAAAAAGCTAGCTACTTTACATCTCAGATAGGCTCGGAAATCAGATCATGTGACCTGAAATAGTATATGCACTTTGCATAAAACTCATTGTAAGTTGCTTGATGGTAACAAAACTCACTTTTCCTAGTCAGGTGAGTTATTGGGGGTATGTGGACTTTTTCTTACAACTGGAGAGAAGAGAAGAGTTAAAGAGAGTCAAATATGATCTACATTTAAAAAAAATAAACCAAGACTAGACTTGATTTCATTCCAACCCTCACTTGTTTTCATGCATCTGCCTGATAATCACACATTTCAGAGACATGTTGCATCTACCATCATCCCCGCTGGATTCTCATGCAAGCAGGAAGACAATGGATATTCCCATGAAGTTCGCTCCTTCCATCCCCAGGGCCTGCCATGGTTACTCCTGGGGAAACTCTGTGGGACTGTGCGCCTGCAGAAAACACACACACCTCCGCAGAATTCCTGTGCTTCTCAGCAGAAAATGGCAGGGAAGCAAATGGAAGACGCGTGGCGGGGGGACAACCATGGGCGCAATTCTTGGGGGGGATTGTCCCCCCCATGCAGATGAGGCATGGGGGGCACACGAGATTACGTGTCACTGCTCCCCCCTCGTTTCTGCAAGTGCAGAGCTGCCCAGCTGAAAGAGGCTGCTTCCGGGCTCCGCTGACTCTGCAGCTGAATGCTGCCTCCTGAGTCCTAGTGCCAGTCACGCGTCCCTTCTGTGTGCTGGGAGCCTTCCTGTTTTCTGTGCAAGAGTGAGTGATCGTGGTAGGGCTGGATAAGCGGGGGCAGGGGAAATGAGGGAAGAGGCAGTGGGGAAGGAAGGGGGTGGAATAAGGTAGCGGGAGAGGAATGTGGAAGTGAGGGGAGAAGGCAGGGGGATGAGATAGAGAAGAAAAGGAGAAGGGAGGTGAGACGGGAAGAAAGGGGGATAGGGGAATTGCAGAGGGAAACGGGAGCCCGGCATGCAGCGTCCCCTTGGCAGCAGCTGTGGCTCCCCCATTAAGCAGGCCCATCAAACCCTCACCCTGATAAGCTCTACCCCCCTATATTTGAACTCCCCAAATGAGCCCCCCACATCCAGACCCCCACCCCACTGAGCCCCAACCACCTGCACCTGGACCCCCACCCCATTAAGTCCCACTCCCCCAGCACCCAGACCTCCTCTTCCCCCATCTCCCCACACCCAGAACCCCAGCATAAGCCCCAATCACTGTCACCTGTATCCCCTGAACGGTCCCATTGCCCCTGCACCCGGAACCCCCGAATGAGCTCCTGTGTATCCAGATCTAAAACTGAGCTGCCTGCACCCATAGTGCCCCACATATGGATCCCCCGACACTAAGCCCCTCCACTCTTGGATCCTGCTGGGCTGAGCCCGCCCACCCACGCCTGGTGCGCCTGGTGCAGAGGGGCAGGGCCCCAGGGTGTTTGTGGGGCAGGCCCTGCCCTTGCATTGTGTCAGGGTTGGGTGCAGTCTTACTGCCGAGTCCCTGTACTAAAGTAGGTGGGGGTTTCAGGGTCATCGCCCACCTCAATACAGCCAGTGGCCTGTGCTCCCCACTGCCATGCTGGAGCCATATTTATTGACAAATAAAATTTGCAGAGTTTTGAAGAATTTTAAAATACTGTGCGCATAATTTTTATTTTTGGTACCGAATTCCCTCAGGAGTACATGGTGCAGAAATTGCAGGCAGCTATGCTGCCTTTTTTCTTCCACTCTCATTGCTTCCCTGGCTATATGTTGATGGGATGGGGCAGCCATCCCACAACCAGGCTGCTCCAGGCTCTCCTAACCCCTCCCAAACTATCCACATACGTTCCTACCCCATCTCCAACAAAGCCAATCTTTGTCTGTCCTAGGCTTCTTGATCAATCCTATCCCTGTCCCCTACCACTTCCCCCAACCCAACACCATGGCTCTTTACAGCTGCCATTCTCTTCCAAACCTTCTCCATCAACAAGGAGGGGTGCAGGAGACAGGCTCCTGACTGGACCATCCACACGCACACCTGCTTCCACTGCTCAAGGGACTCTGAGGAAGAAATCAGCAACTTGTTCGTACTAGTTAGAAATGCCACACATTATATTACATGAAACTTAGCAGCTATGCTTGAGGTGAAAGAATGACCTCTAATAGAAATTAATTCCGTGTTGTCCTTTTCACACTTCAGTGAGCAACATTAACTATAAACTCCAGTCAACTCAGATACACATAAGAGAGGGGCAGAGAAAATGAATGTACATAAACATACTCGTCACCCATCTATCTAGAAAGCTATGGGTGAAAGTTATTATTCTACTTAAATCTCCCATCTCTCATGAGTATCAATTCATTTCATTCAGACATAACTCTACATTGAAGTGATCCTGCCACACAGAGTATAGGCAAGTGCAAGATTTTGGATGCTTCGTTTTTTTCGGATGCCCAGCTTGAGTCATCATGAAGAGGTCTGATTTTCAATAAGTGCTGAGCATACAGACTTGGAAATGAGACCCCTTCATGGTGATTCAAGTTGGGAATCCAAAAATCACTAGTCACTTCTTACAATCCTGGGTCATGGCCCACATTTTTTATGCTATATAGGGCACAGTGAAGAGCTATTGTGCTCCAACACACATCCAAATCAATATTCCTCAGATTGATCATTTTTGTATCAAATTTAAGAGATTTTATACTGCCCAGATATTCTATTTCAAACTGAAAATGAGTGTGTGCATTGTAGAATTTGCTGGGGAAAAGAAAAGAGAAGTTGGAGGTCTGACAGCAGAATAGGGGACTGTTAGGGATTTTGGCGTTAGGGGAGGCATGGTAGGCGAATTTGGTTACCAAGCAATGAAGACTCTCATACCAGAGAGAGAATGAATCTCCTCTTCCTTTTCCCCTTATGCACAAGGATGGAGATAACTTTACATTTGTAGGAAGAGAGGTTTGAATTCCATCTTCTCCAACAACCTGACCTGCTGCATTTCACTGCAAAATCTATTACTAAATCCCAGGGGCGCCATTTCAGATTTTGGTAAGGGGGAGGAGGGACTTTAACAGTGATTCCAGAGGCCAATTAGGCTCCTGAAAACTTTAGTTTTTTTGCAGATAATAACTTAGAAATTAGCTGACAGGAGCACTGTATCCAAATCCTATATAAAGAAAGACAAATAAATATTAGACCCACTCAGCTCTAATACTAGCATGTTCTGACATCTTTTGTCAAGTCATTTAGGGGTGTAGATCAATCTCTAATAATTTTCATATAACTTTACATTGTGCCTCTTCATATAACCTTGTGGTGGGTCTACCCACGTGTGACCTCTGTTTTCATGGGACTTTGTATCAAAGCTTCATTTAGAAACTTTGCATTGCCCTTGGTATAATATTATAGCCCCTAAGGATAGAATAAGATAGAAAAAAAATTTCTGTTTGCTAGCAGTAGAACAAGAGCTCTCCCCCCACCCCCCACTCTTAATCAATTGCCCTGTTGAATAAATGAGGTGTGAATGAGGAAGGCATGGAAGGCAGCACCTCCAGACAGCCTCAACTGTTGGAGAGGGACTGGGAGCCAGACCCAAGGACAATAAAACGTGTCAAGTGGGCTCATTAAAGACAAGCAGACATACTGACGGCCTCGGGGGTTAGAAGCAAGCACCTTCTTTTGGAAACACCCTCTTTGCAGCATTGGGACAACACTCAAAAAAAGCAGCACAAAGGACCAATGGACACAAACACAAAGTTTGAATCCGGTATAAATTTGCATAAGAGGAAAGCTGCTATAAAAGTGAGGTGTCTTGCAAAGGACCCCGGGTCTCGTCTTGTCAACATGGGAGCATCAATCCGGATCGGCAGAAGCCCGGCTCCACCCCCTCCCCCATCTAACTCACCTGGCCAGTGAAGTTAAGGGGAGCAACTAATTGGTAACAACAAGACGGAATGGGTTTGTGTGTGTGTGTGTGTGTGTGTGTGTGTGTGTGTGTGTGTGTGTGTGTGAGCGTAAGTGTAATATATTATATGCATATAATACAGTGTTAATGAATACATGTATTACTAATAAATGTGGCGTTTTGTCTTATTCCCCCTAAAAAGATCCTGTGCAGTACTTTAAGTACAACAGGGGACACTGGTTAGGTTTAAAATTGTAATGTATATTCTTTGTTACTGACTCTTGAACACAACAATTGAAACAACTGTAGAAAAATCTAGATTGCTTTCCATCATTTAGGCTACTTACTTTTTACAGTTCACCAAGGAATAGATCATTTAGCTTTTGGAAACATCCTACTAGGGCAAGGCCCTGTGAATTTATACCACACCTGCTTGGGGCCCTAGGGGCATTACCATACTATAAATAATAGACTAGAAACTGACTTTAAACAGAAATGAAACTTTCAAGTCACTTTCACAGTATTGCCAACCCCAAATGTTCAAAATCATGAGTCAGACTCACCAAGCATTAGAAGATTGGCTTAAAAATCATGAGTTTATGTAAAAAGAATAGATTTGGTGTTCTTTTTGAGACTTTGGGGTGCACTGAGGTCACATTTTGAAGCTTTCTTCACAGCCACAAGGGCTAGAAAGTTACTTTTTCTTTAAGAATGAAGGCTGAAATATCACATTTCCTCTTGATTCCAGGAGCTGGGGCTTTAAGGAAAACAATAATTATCAAGAGACTCATCACAAAATCATGAGGAGTTGGCAACACTGCTTTCACCTTTGTTTAAAGGCTAGTTACTTTCCAGAAGGCTCTTAAACACAGTGATTGAGTTGCAGTTCTCACAAGAGAATATTTAAAACCAAATACCAAGAAAATTACACATTTTAAAGTTGAGGGGAAAAAATGAGTCTTCTGAGGTATATCAAGGCCACTGCAGGCAGGAAAGGAAAACAAAACAGGGACAGGAGCTCTGGGCAGCTCGAAAAAAAGTTGGAGGGTCAAATCTTCCAGTCCTTAATCAGGCAAAACTTCTATTGCCATCACAACTTCCACTCATAGATATTAACATGTGCTCTATAACTATACACTTCATACTTAAATATCTGAGCAGTCTTATCCAGGGCTACATATTGTATATGCCTTGGCTCAGGGGCTATATTTTCTGGCATATTCTGAAGAGTGCTGAGCACACAGATGGTGCCCAGAGAATAATACAAATCATGATAATAATTGTCAACTTTATGGACACTGTGGATGCAATTTGTGTTCTTTGTTCTGGAATTGGCCTGAATACAGCTGAAACCCTAAGAATTTGAGGAATAAACACATCTGATACTCATACGAAACTTCCTCATTCCTTCCTATTCTCAAACTCAGAACAAAAAATGACAAAACAAAATGGTTTTCAGTTAAAATGTAAAATTTCACAGCAGCTATTGCTCTACCATCCAGCATTGGGCAGAACCTGCCACCCCTTGGGGGTTAAGTGATCTCCTCTCATCTAACACTTGTTCTCTTTCTTCATCCTTCCTATCCCCTGTGCTGCTTTTCATGCTTCTCAACCATGACATCTTCCCAGTCACCTGGGACCATTATCTGGAGTCTCAGAGAACTGGCCTTCTTGGTTTTGCTCCCATCTATCAGAGTTCTCTTTTTTCCCCGAGCATACAGCAGAGAGATAGCTCCCTATCCACTGGATCAGCCTAGCCCTGAGACCCCTGGGTTCTACTCTGCAATGGACATCCTGTATGACCTCAGGCTAGTAGTTCCTTAGGGACAGAGTTTCAAAGCCTTTTAGGCACCCAAAGATGCAACCAGGCATCTAGTGGTGTTTACAAAACATCTAACCTTCTAGGTCCTTTGGGAAATCTCACTACGTGCCTAAATACGTTTGAAAATCTGGCCTTTAGTCAGTCTGTGCCTCAGTACCCCATCTGTACAATGGGGATAACAGCACTGCTCTACCTCACCAAGAGGCTGTGAAGAGAAATAGGTTAGACATTGTGAGGCGCTCAGATACTACGGTGATGGGGCCACATAAGTACCACAGGTAGAGTAGGAACATCTCTATACCACTGTTATCCCTTCCCTTATTTTTGGCCCCTTCTTTTCACCTATCCCCCTCAGACCTCCTTCTTTTCTGAATGTAACCTTGGCTAAGAGGGATTGGCTGTGTTTTTTCTGAGTCCCCTGCATTCTCTCCACAGAAAGATTTCTATTTTACAGGCTAATCTAATGACTTCCAGATCCTTAATTTAAATTACCAGCCCTGTTTTATTTTGATCACCCTGCCTCTGTTTGTAAACAAAATACTGACTCCCTGTCCCACAGGCACAAGCTGGGAGCAGCACCTCTCCCCTGCAGAACTCACATTCCACACTCAGACTGCACTGCAGTTCAGAGCTCCGCCTCAGGCTAGGATGTGCACCACAAGCAGACCTCCTGTACAAAACTCAGGAGGGGGGCAGGTGCCCCTCACCTACCCCTTCCTGCTAATTCCAACAATGAAGGGTAAAGCACAGTGGCTTGATGTTTCTACTAAAGTGATTATCAATGCAATAGTTAATGTGGAGATTTGACTTGTCAGAGGTGGGATTCAGAATTAACACCCCATTGAGAGGAATCATACTTCTCTCAAAGCTGTTGTTCCAGGCTATTTGCAGATTGTCTATGATAAGTTCTTACACAAAACTGTGCCCTTAGAGAAAAGGAAGGAGACAAACAATGGCATCACCTGTCATTACAGTTTCTTGGCAACAAGCAATGCTATTTATATTAAAATAGCAAATCCCACAGGAAACTCAGTAACTCAGGTGTCACTTGTTGGGGATCAAAACACCACCACGTTTTACCTGCTGTCCAAACTCCCTTGATGGTTACCTCCAAATTTCCCCTCTCCTGTTATCACGGACTGGAATTACATACAAGGCTAACAGTTTCCACAAGTTCCTAATATTTTTCATGTATTTTTGGGAAGAGGCTTTTTTAGAATTTTATTTTCTATAGGTATGTCATACGAGATCACTGCAACCTTGTAATATCCTCTGCATTTTGTGCCAAACACATACCGTGTTATATAAATATCTCTGCAGCAGAAATTAGTTGAGCCTCTTGATCAGCATTAGAATGCATGAAGTCTGATATAAATCTATAAACACAATGTCCTTTAAAGATCACACACACACACATTATAGGTGGCGCAAGTAGCAACATAAAGTTAAGGGGTTGTCCAAAAACGTACATTATAAGATGCTAGTAGAAAAGTAAACTCACTGCTGCTGCACCCACTTGTGGCTGCATGTAGGATAGCAGCTCTTTCCAAACAAGTCCAACATCCTCTCAAACAGATCTTTGACCCTGACTCTGGGCCCTGTAGTCCTCACATTCTTCTCTCAGGATCTTCATTCATTTTTATTCCCTTCTTAGAAACCTCAAATTACCACCCTCCTCAGTGGCTGGTAGAGGAGCCCAGGCCCTCCCTACTACACGGGGTTCCAGTCCAGGGACTCTAGGAAAAGCAACCAAGTTCTGCTCCATCAGACATCTTGCCGCTGGCTCCCTGGACTCCTTCCCACCATTCGCCTTTCATCGGGCCTTTTCCACAGCCACTTCGTGGGCCTTTTGCAATGAGCAATACCTCCCCAGGCTTCTCCCCAGAGTCTGGTTCCAGCCCTTGTTCAGAGTCAGCCACAGTAGCTTGCTCCAATCCTGTGTCTTCGTTTCTTCTACTACCCTAGTATCAAAAGAGTCACTGTAGCACCTCAAACTTCAGTCCAAATGCCCCTACTGTCACTGGTTCTTGGGCTTCATTGCTTCCAGCTTCCTCCTGGCTCAGGACAACCCGCCTCTGATCCCAGGCTTCACTGCCCTCAGCCTCCCATGTGACTTAGAACCCTGTGGTTCTGCCTCCAGGCTTCTCTCTGCCTTTAGACAGAGAGAGGAAATGCAGAATTATCTCTCTAATGGGAAGGACTCTTGCTGGCCTTTTTTTCCCCACTGCCCTGAGCTCCTTCCTTTATGAACACCCAGCTCCTTCACAGCTGGGTTTCATCACTAATTATGGCTAAAATAATTAAGTACCACCCAGGGCATAATTGGGCTCAGGGGCCTGCTAACACATGGGTAGCCAGTGTGGAGCTTAAACACCACATCACATCCTGTTTTCAGTGGCTTATAATGTCACCTAATTTAAATGTTCATGCTGAAATTTTCCATGCTGGGTGTCTGCCTGAGACTGATTTTTTTTCGGGGGGGTGGGAAGGGAGGGAGGAAGGGGTGGCTATATTACAACAGAAAAACTTCAAAAACAGACTCCAAAGAGAGACTGCAGAGCTAGAATTGATATGCAAACTAGACACAATCAACTCCGGTTTGAATAAGGACTGGGAATGGCTGAGCCATTACAAACATTGACTCTATCTCCCCTTGTAAGTACTCTCACACCTATTATCAAACTGTCTGTACTGGCCTAGCTTGATTATCACTTCAAAAGTTTTTTTTTTTTTTTTTTCTCTCTCTTAATTAATTGGCCTCTCAGAGTTGGTAAGACAACTCCCACCTGTTTATGCTCTCTGTATGTGTGTATATATATCTCCTCAATATATGTTCCATTCTATATGCATCCGAAGAAGTGGGCTGTAGTCCACGAAAGCTTATGCTCTAATAAATTTGTTAGTCTCTAAGGTGCCACAAGTACTCCTGTTCTTCTTTTTATAATTTTATAATATGTTGAGGATTAGCTGTCCCATTCTTAATACCACCTAACATCCTGTTTGCTTTTTTGGCTGCTACTGTACGTTGAGCAGATGTTTTCACTGAGCTGTGCACAGTGACATCGACATCTTTTTTTCCTTAGCAATTACCCAATTTACACCCATCAACATGTGTAAGTAGCTCAAACCTTTCCTTTCAGCATGCATCACCTTGCACTCACATTCATTTCATTTCTTCTGCCATAGTACTCAGATATACCAATCAACAGGTTTTCTGAGGTTCCTCACAGCATTTACTACCATGAAGAGTTTTGTATCATCTGTGAATGTTACTACTTCACTATTTTACCTCCTTATTCAAATCATTAAGTTAAACACCAGTTCTAGGTTGGATTGGGAATGGATCCTTCCATTTAAAAAAAATGACCATTTATTCCTTCTTTTTTTTAACTCTCTCGGCCCTAACCAATGACAGACATTTTAACATTTGCTTACAGAGACTACTTAGTTTCCTTAACAGCCTCTTGTGAAAGACTGTCAAAGATTTTTTGAAGTCCACATTAACAATATCAACCATCTTTGTTCTTTCCACTGTTTTGTTGACTCCCTCAAAGAATTCTACTAGAATAGCAGAGTCAGAACTTTCCTTTATGAAAGATATGCTGGTTTATACCTAAGTCCAATTCTTTATTTGGAATGGGAATTCGTTAATTTCAAACAACATATTCTTCATTCTCCTTTAAATTAACTAGACAACCTTTGATAATTTTTTACTAAATCTTTTGTGAAAATATGCTCATTATAGTACTCCGATATTAGGGGGGGAAACAAGAACTTCCTCCACTATCATCTTTTACAACCTTTTGAGTGAATAAAGTTATTATTGTCTGATTCAGTAGATTATAATTCATTCATTTGTTCACAGACAAATTACAGTGACATTCTGGTCTAAGCAAACAAGTGAAGATGAGGAGGAGGCCCAGCTTTTAGCTAGGCAAAATGGCTCTGGGCATGGAAAAGAACACTAGGAATTTCATAAGGAAATTGGCCTCAAACAACCATGCGTGCATGTTATATGAGTTTATTTACATAATATTCTTTGCAAAGTCTTCCTTAAGAAGAAATGCTGAATTATCATTTGTGACACAGGAAGTCTGCACCCTTGTCTTTCCATTGAAGTGCAGGGTGTTTCTGAGAGAGGACTGACTAGAAAGCGATGCACACCCACCAGCCTCACATTCCCCACAATAGGGGACGTGAAAAGACTCCCAACTTACTATAGCTGTGGGCTACAGTACTAACCCCATAGCAGCTGCACAGCCACTATAATGTGCCAATGAGTTTGATGCTAGAGGTGGGGATAGGGTTTCTCCATATCCCCTCCAATCTCAGTGAGTTCCCTGTGCAAAGACCATTTACTTGACCACTGGAAGCACTTGGGGTAGAGGACCGGAGGACAGATGACAGCATTTGCCTCTCAGGAAGTTAAAAACGATTGCTGTGATTACAACAAAGATTATACAATTGTTCTTGACTGCGCTTTTTTCTTTGGAAACATGAAATTGCCATGTTTTACAACCTTACACTAAATCGCAACATGATGAATTAACCAATAGAAAAGACAAAAATGAAATCAATACCATCTAAATGAATTTAACAATCATTTGATTTTACACCTGGTGGCTGCCCAAAGCAGTAGCCTAGAGAAGCCAGGGTTTATATCAAGATAACTGAATACAACCGTAAAAAGCAACAGAGTCCTGTGGCACGTTTAAAACTAACAGATGGGTTGGAGCATAAGCTTTCATGGGTGAATACCCACTTTGTCAGACGCATGTAATGGAAATTTCCAGAGGCAGGTATAAATATGCTGGCAAGAATCAGTCTGGAGATATCGAGGTTAGTTCAATCAGGGAGGGTGAGGTCCTCTGCTAGCAGTTGAGCTGTGAACACCAAGGGAGGAGAAACTGCTTTTATAGTTGGCTAGCCATTCACAGTCTTTGTTTAATCCTGATCTGATGGTGTCAAATTTGCAAATGAACTGAAGCTCAGCAGTTTCTCATGGGAAGGAGACTTTGGAAGAATTCCACCACGATTTCAACAGCTTCCACCCCACCATCAACCTCAGCCTGGACCAATCTACGCGGGAGATTTATACCTGCCTCTGGAAATTTCCATTACATGCATCTGATGAAGTGGGTATTCACCCACAAAAGCTTATGCTCCAATACATCTGTTAGTCTTAAAGGTGCCACAGGACTCTCTGTTGCTTTTTACAGATCCAGACTAACTCGGCTACCCCTCTGATACTGAATACAACCGGTATTTGGGGGGGGGGGGGGAATACACTCACTGTACTGGGTAGATTAGGATGACCAGAGTGAACTAGTGTAGCCACAAATACGTCAGTCAAAAGCTTTCTGCCATTAGCATTTATGTCCAATATAAACTGCTCAGCCTACCAGCTAGAACACAAATCTCCCTTGAAATTTATTCCACATTGGTTCTTGAAATACTGCCAATGAAACCACTATCTCTTGAGATACGGAGTACACTGGTGAAGCACTTAAAGGAATTGGCAAAACAGAGATGTACATTTATGCGTAGCACTCAAAGAGTAATGAGCACCAGTAGGATGCAGTTCAAATAAAACAACATGCTGATTCTGAACATCCCAAACTCTCCGGTGGTGTTTGAAATCCAGATCCCAATTTCACAGCTTTAAGGCATCTTGAATTTGCACCTGTACCACAAACATAGCAGTCAATCCATCCTTAGACTCTTGATATGTTAGAATAGTGGTTCCCAACCACTGGCAAATATACCAGCAAGCGGAGAGATTGCAATGCATTATGGGAGATGTAATATAGCTAGGGAGAATGGCCCATAGGGGAGAATGGGGGTGCTAAGGACCCAGACCTGCAACTCCCAGGGGACACTGGGGCAGCTGAGGCAGAGATTAATGTCAACTTGAAATCTTTTCCTGCAGAGAATTTCAATTTTGACAAAACCCCATTTTCCGACAGGAAAATGTTCAAATTTTTTTCCACTAGCTCTACTAATCATGATTATTTTCAGATGTTACTAGTCTTATTGTCCATGAGTATAGCATGGAAAGGAAAAGGAGATAAAAATGAATCCTCTCATTATGAAAGAGAAGGGCATTTTTGGTGAGAGTCCTGTATAGTGTTGCCAGGAGTCCAGTATTGGACTGGAAAGGCTGGTCGAAAAGGGGACCTGATAGTATCCGGTCAGTGCTACTGACCTGACACCAAAAGTCCAGTTACCTGAGTAACCATCTGTTCTGTTGCTGGGAGGGCAGGAAGAACAGCTGCTGCTGGAGCTGGCGGAGCATTCGGGAACTGCCTGGCTCCAGCAGAAAGAGGTACCAGTAGCTGGCACCTGGGGGAGGGATCCTGAAGCGCATGGCATTTGAGGAGTGGGGCCAGTGGCTGGGCTCACTGCCTGGGCCCCCTTCTCAGCCTCCTTTCTGCCCAGCCCCTGGTGTGCTGCCTCCTCTCCTGCCCCAATCACCCTACCCCCACCCCCTGAAAGCAGCTCTTCCTCAAACATCCTGCCCTAGTCACCCCCTCCATACCTAGAGCAGGTATGGAAGGAGGGGAGGTGGAGAGAGCAGTAAGTGATGCGGGGGGAGAAGAGGAGTGGGGGTGGGGCCTTGAGGGACAAGGCGGAGCAGGGGTGGGGCCTTAGGGGGGAAGAGGTGGAGCAGGGGCAGGAGAGCTTCTGGCGCTTAGTGTTTGGTTTTCACGAATTAGAAAATTGGTCACACTAGAACTCCTGGAACTCTGGAAATTGTTCCCTCCCTTAATCTAAAATAGCTCAAACATCATGACCTTCTAGCCATGATACAAAAGCCATTTATTTGACAGGGATCTGGAGAATTCCTGAAGGTAATGGGAGTGGTGGAAAGGAGATTTCACTCTTGCTTTGATTTACTGCCTGTCTGTGTTGATTAGTAAACAATTATGATTGCTTCATGCCTCTGGTCTTCTTGTCATGTTCTTATACAGCTTCCCACTGCAACTGTGCACCCATGCCTGATCATTGCACTCCTCCAGGTAACTGGAAGAGCATTCACACCCAATGCCCCAGTGGGGTGAGTTTGTGTGTTATCCATGTAAGATTTTTTTAATGCTATTGGGTGGTTATTATGTTGTTGAGAGACTGACAGGCTACTTTTTAGTGCTTAAACCTAAAGAAATAAAGAATACCAGAAATCTATTATTATCTAGGTAGCTTATCGGTGCATTTGAAAAAAACATTATTTTCCTGTCCCTAATTAGTTCCCAAGTCAGTATAAAGCCTATTACTAAAGTGCTCTTTTGCTTTGGGAAGGGTCCTTTATTGGTGCAGTCATATGTGGGAAGCTTCAGAAATAAAATGTGGAAAAAGATGAAAGACTGTAATTAAGAGAAATATCAATACAAGGAGAACATCTTTAAAAGAGGTTTGAAGACAGGGTCAGAACAGTTTTTTCATCCCCTCTGATGTAATAAAGAAAAATTGTAAAAACTGCCTTAAGGAAAATGGTTCACTCTCAAACATAAATTTCCAGAATTCCTTACAGGTACCTTATAAAATGTGTTTGGCTGGCAAGAACTACCCATTCTCACGCTCGAGACAAATAATGATAATGCCCTTTGGACTGCCATACTTGCAATAAAAGAAAAATAGGGGTTTTGGCAATAAAGTTAATGCAGAAAATAACAACAAAACCCAGCATTTTTGGCAGTAAGGTTAAGGCAGACCAAAAAAAAAAAGAGCGAGAGAGAGAATTTGGCAGCCAGCACGTTGCTCATTGCAGCCAACAGTTCACATGTGGAATTTCACTTGGAGACTGGAAAGAGCCATGGACAGTTTTAAGACCGTATCAGCTTTTCCCTTAAGATTTATAGACCTCTTTATACAGGAGAAAGGAAGTAATTCTGGTAGCTTTCAGCCCATCAGGAATGGCTTCTTCTGCCTTTTGATTCTTATTACTGAAAAAATAATTTCTCAAAGAAGAACGGTCTGGAAAAACCATGCACAATGTGTTCTTTAACAGCCACTGCTTTGAGCAGAATGGTCACCACACCCAGTTTTTTCCTCATTCATTCTCTAAGCTGAAAGCTGGTTCAACCATAACTACATAAGTATCTTAAAAGGCCTAAATATCCACTCACTGGGCAAGTAATACACAACTCCCACTCATATCAAGGGCATTGTGGGTCTAATCCCACAAGGTGATGAGCATTTCTGAAAAGTGCCTTCAAGCTCCACTGGCTTCAGCACCTCAAAGAATCAGGCCCTTTTTGTGCATATTGATCCTTGGGCTTTTTACTGCTACCCATCACCACAGTTTCTGGCAGCCTTCCACATAAATCAATAGCAATAGTTAAGTCCTTAATAGACTTCATGAGTCAGTGGCACATCTCTTTTTCTGGGGTCAAAACAATGCTTGGGGTCAAAAGCAGTATTCCACCCTATGGTTTTTCCATTTGCTCATTTTAGTTAATTTAATTTTTTTTAATTTTTTTTTTTAATTTTCTTTAGAATTCATAATGCAAATGCAATGATCATGTTGGAGCCCTGCAGAATGAAATCCTTTATATAGCCAGTAAATAAATACCAACAAGCGCAAACTTCCCCATCCTGTTTCACCCCTGACTATCTTTATGGTTCAAAGGGTAATTCATTCTCCTTGCCCTGTCAGACCTTCCTGTCTTCTGAAATTGTCAGGCAGAGTGCCAATTAATATAAAATGCTATGGTGGTTATTCAGATTTGGACACCCCACCATTGGAAAATGAAATAAAATGATTGCAACAGCCAGCATATGGTAACAACTTCATGTCATGATGTACCTAGCACTTCTAATCACATTCTTGGTGACTATAAGCTACCAACTCCCTACCCAAGAAAAATCTCCAGGCCAGAAAAAAACCAAACACACACGCTTTCTTCATTTTGTTATTCTAGTTTGTGGTCATTTCGCCATGTTAAAAAACTTTTCTTTGTGATCTTCTTCTTAAGATCCAATGCAAGTAATCCAGAAAAACAAACTATGGCAATACAATAAATGGAAACTAGCGAGATAGGAGTAATACAACTACCAGCCACCACTCCTTACAATGAAAAAGAGCAAGAGACGACAACAAAGATATCAAAATACAAACCTCATAACTGCTAATTAACATAACTTCAAGTTTTAATGTAAACAAATGGGGAAAAAAACAGAAGTGCTATTTGCACACTTCAAGGAGGAAGAAAATCTAATTATAGAATGATAAAGATAAAAAGCGCAGACATGAGATCATTCTGTCAACTCAGGAAGTTTAATTGCTGATTGTACTAAATCATTTCTAACACAAACATACAGGCCCCTCCACTTATAATCTTTGTCACTAGTGCGAGAGCTAGTTTATCTACAGCAGAACACTACCTAAAGAGCGGTGTGGTATATTCAAGACAAACTGTAAAAATATTTCACATCAGCCTGAATTAGTGTTCAACCCAGACTCAAAAATGTTTGGCAAATAGATTAAGGTTATTCATGCAGTTGAGAAACCAGCACGCTTTCCCGTTCCGATCCCTAGTCAACCAGCCAGCTTTCTTACCTCACCATTCCCATCAATCTCACACCTGAAGCTAAGCAGCTGGGTGGGGAGGAGGGAGAGAATGTCCAGAGCTTGTTAGGATAGAGAGAGAAAAGTGTTAAGTACAGCTCACTGACAAGTGAAAACATGAAAACCTAGGATAGATACTGATAGGCACAGTAGTTTGTGGAGGGCTCTTCGTGGAGATTATCATTCATCAAACATGAACTCCAAGTGAGTCTGCAGAGACTAGGTCAGTTCTAAACCCTCTGAATCAAACTGAAGGATTCAGTCTGGTTCTGGGTCTCTGAACTAGATCCTGCAGGACTCTCTCAGTCCTCATTACCCACACTAGACAATGATCCAGTCATGGGGGCTAGCTACGTGTACTAAGACTCCTTGCTCCCCCCTCCCTTTCTTCAAAGGAAAAATTGCTTAGGGGATTGACTATGTCTGGAACAGAATGGGAAATGAAGTGATATTTTTCCCCTTGGCTCAAGCTTACTCAAGTGCAACAGGTTCCAGAGCTGTCATCCTCTTGGCA
Organism: Trachemys scripta elegans; assembly: GCF_013100865.1. Classification (NCBI taxonomy): domain Eukaryota; kingdom Metazoa; phylum Chordata; order Testudines; family Emydidae; genus Trachemys; species Trachemys scripta. The sequence continues at coordinate 34,129,043 of NC_048302.1, read as the reverse complement.
TGCAGAGCCACTCTGCTGGCTCCACAGGAGCTGAATCTGTCAGGCCCATTTCCTTTTTGTCTGGCATCACATGGACCAAAGCCCACTATACCAGAGCTGCTTTATTAGAACTAAGTCTTTAGAATCCTTCAATTTGAACAGGAAACAATCACAAGTTGTCTCCACCACACACATGCCCATAATGAGTGTTTTATCCTTTTTAAAAATGAAATGTGCATGATTTTGAAAGATGTCCTGTCAAACTCTACAGCATGTGTGTGTTAGTTGAACATTTCAAAAACCAAAACACAAAACAAACACAGCTGTAACTTTTAAATGACTTTTAGAAACTAGTATAAGCACTTAGCCTTTTAATCCTATTGTCTGGATGCTCTGCTGTAATTTTCCATTACTGCCATCCATTAAAATATATACATACATCAATCCTTCCCAATATCAGATTACCCAGAGAACATCTCTTCTAGGCTATCAATAATCTGTCTTGCCTTTAACACCATTTCTCCCACTGGACAAAAGGGATTGTGAGTAGGATCTCCATCTCACACATGTATTATAGTGCACTGACTGAATTAACCCGTTGTGCAGGAGTTCCCTGCTGATGTGTAGACTATACAACTGGTATACAAAAAAATACCTTTCAGCTTTAGGCAAATGTCAGAGAGACAATCCAAATAAAACATGTCAACATGCATTTTACTTTCTTTACATCAGAGAGCATGTCACTATCTCCATTGCTATGTGTTGTCAGTCCCATTGGTTACGGGCATTAAACGAATGTGGAAGTGTAAATGGAAGGGAGAGAAATGAAGGAAAGGACAGAGATAGTTTTAACTAGACACAATAGCTAAATTTTCCAAAGTTTGCCTTTGAAGCTTCACAGCAGTGGAAAAACACCAATTTTCATTTGAAACGGTTAAGGGAATTATAATGTGTTCTTAGGCAGTAAATCTCCTGCCTTGTTCTATTGTTACTACTCAGATATGTGACTTTAAGTACACCTGTCAAGTCAGCCAGTTACAGTGCAGTGCTCTTCAGGGACTAGGTCAGTGCCAAAAGGCAAACCAGCGGGTTAAATAGAAATGTGTATTTTCTTTCCACACTGTTTCAGAGTTTCTGCCCATTGGCACACCTACAACTTCTTTTATGATGCTACTCTCAGACGTGCAACAGAACACAGTCTCTGTCCCCTGAAGAACTCATTCTCTCTGGACTCTACAAGTACCTCTTTTTGGAATCCTTGGCACCTGGAGAATAAGCCAAGTTGCTGGCAGAGAGTGACTAGTCACTCTAGTAAGATTTACTATCCTTTTAAGTATTTTTAAAATTTTTTCTTAGAACTGTCAGCATTTCCTAATATTTCTATTAAATTACGATGTAACAATAGCAGTTTACTAGTTGGCTACCCATATTATAAACAAGATATAATTCTTCATCTAGACAGCTTTAATATCCATTTAAGTCTGTAAAGATGTCACAAAGAATATGCTAAAGATAAAATTAATACTAAACATTTTAGGTCAATGAAGCAACTGCATCATTGGAGACGACAGTTGCTTTGAATTGACTGGCTACATCAGAGCCCAATATAACTACTGTATAATGATACCTAAATTGTAACGCACAATCAGTGTTCCCCAGTTAAAAAACTTAGCAGTTTTTACTATTCGTAGCAACATCACCTGTGATACTTGGGAGTGTTTTTATGTTTACAGTATTGCCAGTCAATAAAACAATTCTGAAAAACTATGAACTTTGCTTCAAGAATTCAGTAGGTTTCTTTGTAAAGGTGAATGCTTGGCCTTCAACTGGCCCTTGCTCTAATGGCTGTATTCAGAATCCTAATGCACCATGTTGAAATACTGCAGTAGTTAAACATTTTTGTACATGTTTTGGTTGGAGTCCACCAGAGAGGAAAGTCAGGCCGCAAAGCAGCAGACAACACTGAGGAGAAGAGGAGGGTGATCAGGACTGCTTCGCTGCTTGGCTCCTTGAAACAGTGCAGGGAGCATGCACTATAAAATCCAATTAACTTCCCTTTGAGGGGGAAACTGGAGAGCAAGAGGCATCTGCAGACAGGTCCCAGCAAGGCAAGGAATCAACTGAAAATGTTAGTTGGCTGACTGCAACAAAATGCCAAATAATTAAAATGTTCCATTCTATGACATAATAGAAGCTGCCAGATTCCACAGCTGCAGAATTGCAACCTCTATGAGAGGTTGACTACGATAAATGGGGCAAGATACACCTCTTAGTGTTGTTGTTTTAGGCTGTATGAAGATTCAGTCAGGCGTCACAAGATCAGTTTACACTTGGGTCATATTTTGGGGGTTCTCGCTGCAATTATAAGGGCTAGAAACACTTTTTTTTTAAATGAAAGGGAGAAGATAAGAGCATCTCTACTGCCTTGAAACTTGTTCACGACTCCCCAGTGGGTTGTAATCCACAGGTTGAGAACCACTGAGCTACAGGATGTCCTTTGAGGTTTCCCAACCGGAATGTATCCTTGGTATGTTGTTTAAAATGTAACTTTTATAATCTAGTGTATATGGCTTGATGGACAGAATTTAGTGTCACAGAACAGCTATGGAAGGAAACAATGCTTTTAATATATCAAGTATTAATATCCTAGGTTGCATGAGACTATGACACAGTCCACCATTGAAACAACAAGGGGTATACTGAGCACTAATTCTAAAGATAAAATAATAAAACTTTGGCAAGTTCGTTTCACAAAAATTAAAGGAATTTTGTTTTCTTCATCAACAGACAGTCTGCATTGGCTTCCAGTAGAATGTACACAGCTGCAGTGAGGTAGTGATAATGCACTGCAGATTATCATTGTGGAGCACAGAGAGACAGGACAAGATACATTTCCAACAGGAAGCTTGTAGTTAGATTTCAGCGATCTGATAACATGTCAGATATAATAGATTAAATTGTCTGAAATGAATCACTGTAATTTCATCTTTTTATATCATTACATTTGTTTCCCTGAAGTAGATCCTAATTTAACCCATGAGAGACAAACCTTATCCAGGATAAACTTTTATTAATTTTACACTTATCAACCGCAAGGGATATTCAACATGCAAACGCTGTACCAGTTGTCCTAATATTTTTTCCTTCTGTTTATAAACTAACTAACTAAATAACTAATAATCACTGACATTGCACAGATGTTATAATTCCCAAATACACACTTAAGACAAGCACAGTAATGTGAGGTTTTATACTGTGGTCCTCCCATAGTCATTTCTTTTGTACTGGGCCACCATGTGTTCTACTGAATTTAGGGTTCAAAGGCAAATCACCATTTTTAGTCTTGAATAGGATTTTATTTCAGCCCTTTGAAAAGGTCAACTCACAACAATGTTGCCAGTGTCCCACCCTCCCCAGACAGAGCCCTCCAAGTCTGAGTTCATGCAGAGTATGTTATTCTGTGAGTCAGGCAAGGGACAAGATTTCCAAAAGTGGGCAGTGGATTTTGAATGCTCACCTGAGACATCCTAAAGAGGTCTGATTTTCAGAAAGTGTTGATGTAACCCACGTGCCTAACAGGGAGATCTCCCTTTAAGAGATCTAGAGAGAAGGGACAGAGGAGGAATGAGTTGTGTCTGTTGCTCTGTTCCATGCCCAAAAGCTCCTGGAACTGCTTGTGATAGTTTTTGGCATGCTCAGTAGTCTCCTTATAGATCGATTAAGAAGAATGAATTGAGGGAAAGTAGTCAGGGCAGCTGCTTTACAAAGACACACGACCTGTGTGATGAGTCGGGAGAAGTTCAGCCACAGGAGCAGAAAGAGACTGTTTTCCTCCAACTCTGAAGCATTTTGCAGCAGGATTATTCATTTACACAATTAATACCTATAAGTTGGTTATTAAGTTAGCTGACTAGCTAATTAAGTGACTCCACACTCCAGGAGAGGAGGAGAAAGTCTGTGTGTGGGTTCCATTGGGATATTTCTTCAAGCAAGAGGAGGAAAGATATCCTTGCAGTGCCTTTTGACTCAGGAGAGTTGAGAACAGAGACTCTAACAAACTCACCCGAAAGTTAATGGAACTCTTTTACTTCTCACTGTGTTTATGTGGGAACTGACCTGTTTAGATTTAATTTGTCTTTTGTTTATATTTACATATCACTTTAAGATAATATATGTGGATTATGAAGTAGCCTGGTTAGTTAGTAGAAATTAAGCTATTATTTTGGTTTTTATTATAAAACTTTATAAAGTTGGTACTCAAGTTAATCCCTCTTGTTCTTTTTGGACTTGACTGTGGGGAGGCTGACCCTGTGCAATCACTGCTGAAAATCCTCAGTGGCTGAATTCTGGGTCTCCATGTACCTTTCTATACAAGTTGTGTTGAAGCACTAGGAGAGGAGTAGTAAAGTAAACACTAGCCCATCCAAAGGTTACACATTTAAAATAAAGGGTGAAATCCTCCTCCATTAAAGTCAATCAAGTTTTGCCATTTACTTCAATGGGGCCAAAATATCATCCCAACTCTTCTTAAAGTTTCTCAAACTGAGGATCCCTGAACCATTGGTCCTCTTGAAAATCTTGGCCAAAGAGGTCTTGCATGGCCAAAACCCTTCCGTTTAGAGGCCCAGTGGTGAGCTCTTCGCCCTCTAGCAATGATATCTTATACCCCAAAGGGATGATACGATACATACTTTCCTACCCTACCACGCAAGTTTATTAACTTCTTCCTCTTCTTGCTGGAGGAGGGGTACACACATTTTGTCAGAACTGTTATATTTCCTTTCTTCTAACATCCTCTGATGCGCATACATACAATCAATGTTCCAGTCAGTACAGTGTTATTTAGGGGGATGCACTTATAAATCATTTAGGCACTTTTGAACATTTTAACCCACATCCTGAATTCCTACTCCATGCACAAACCAGAAGAAATTATGTAGTCTGTATACAGCAGAAGGAATTACTTTGTCTGAATACAGGTTTACTTTCATTAAAAGGTCCAGCTGTGTGTGTCATCTGTGTGTGTGTCATCTCTACTTTCTCTGATTTATTTTCTACCATTACTGAAATATACATTAATCAGAAAATATTACACACTTCAATACAGAGCATAACTGAACAACCGAGTCTTATCTGCATACTGTGTTATCAACGGGAGGAAAGCATGTATCTTTAATTCATGCTCCATTTTCATATGTTAGAATACAACAGTGGAGTTGAGCACCAGTACATACAGAAGGGGAAGCTGAGCATTTGTTCACTGGGAAATAGGTATTGCCACCCTTACCACTTTTGCACATATACACATTTATTCTAAAGGTTCTTGGTGTTACTAAGAAAGAGCAAGTCTGGGGGAAAAAATTTGAATAATCCTCTTTCTCAGCTCATGTTGTAGAAATCTAACTCTTTGTCCTAGTTTTAAGAGGTGCTGTGCACCTATAACACCCACTGGAATCATCAGGAAATGGGGTTCTTCAGCACTTTGGAAAATAAGGCAATTAATTTCCAGCTAAGGAAAAGCTGTGGTAAAATGCAAGCTGGACTACTCCTCAAAGCAACTCCAGGTAGCCATGACATCAGTTTCAGAAGAGGCCACACTGGGTCCCACATCTGTATAAGATGACCATGCCAATGAAGGCCCAATAGGGGAAAACAGAAGAAGAAAAATGGGGCTTAATGGAAAAGTGCGGCTAAGTAAAGAGGTTAATTGCAGCCTGCATTTGATGCCTAAAAAGTCTGCCAATTAAATATTAGCATTCTTAAAGGATAACAACTTGATTTATTTTGAGTGACAGTTGTTTCCTCAGCATCCAGGCTCTCATTTCTGGAGGATTCCACAGACTGTCACTTTTGACAACAAACATTCTACACGAGTAGTCAGTTGCTTTGAATTATTTCAAAAATAACCAGCAGGGCAAATGCTGCAAACAAACTATAGCAGAGTAGGCTTCCAAACCTGTGGAGGGGAGTTATATGAACAAATCTCATCATTTTGTTAACAGCATCTCTCCAGATACCTCCTTCCCTCACTTGGTAAGCACTTACACACTTAAATAACCATCTGGCTGGCACAGAACTGTCTAGAGAACAAGGAGCCATTTGGCTTTTTCAAGACTACTCAGTGATGTCATCTCTTAGAGAGTCAGACATGACATGTCTATCAATTTTACAATCAGCATCCAAGACAGATTTTCAAATGAGTAACAGCAAAGGAGCAATACAGCATGACCTCATTCAAAATAAAAGGAAATCTTAAAAGTCAGACAAAAGCTGAAACAGTCCACTTTTCATGCCACCACTCCAATTTTCCCATTAGCTTTTCAACCTATCACAAATTAACCCATTTCAACATACTGGCTAAAGAATAAAGAAAAATACTGAAAAGGTGTACTCTCCTCTCCATAGTGTGACAACCCAAAGCAGAACCTCCTGCCCCAATAAAAGTCAGTTTGGATCTCAGTTTATAGTCAGAAAGGGTAAGCACACTGAAGCTTACAGAGGTCCATAAGTAGGGGTGAGGAACTGAGTGCACTAAAGGGCTCCCCATCCACAACTGATTCTCATTAATTATACAGTCCACTCTTCTTTAAAACCATCTGACTCCTTCTACTGATACACCATTGCGGTAATCACACAGCTTTCTATAGTGGGCCAAACTCTACTTGTGCACTGACCTCAGGGTTTACGAATATATTGAAATCAACAGGTCTGGAAAGAACTAACAAAGGATAAAATTTGGTCCATTAATATGAGTTATATACATGCATTTAGAAGAGAGCAGACTCCCTTAATTATTAAAATTAATTTAAGAATAGCATTTCAACTAAGAAAACCATAAAATGGCTTTTTGATCTGTGCTTAATTCAGTTCCTCAGAAGAAACTAGTATTTAAAAAATAAAAATTTAACCATAATACACATACAACTGAATTCTTCAGACACTGCCCTTCGACTAAAACGAAATACCAAAGTACCTTTTGCAACATGGTGGTCATTTGAAATGTCAATTCTTCATTTCCCCGTTCAGTTACTTACCTAGAAAAGAAGAGGAAAAAAATCAGAATTTTCCAATACCCTTAAATATGCCTCTCATCATCAATACATTTAACATGAACACAAATCTGGTTTCCCCTTCAATAAGTCTTCCTTAATAATAGGTACACTACAAAACACTATCTCTCTGTCTGTTCAAGTTCTTAATAGATACTTCAGAAAAAATCTATTAGAGTCAATATGGTCCAGTGGACAGGACACTGAACCAGGGATCAGGAGACTTGAGGTGAAATCCCAGTCCTATGGAAGTCCATGGAAGTTTTGCCATTGACTTCAATAGTGCCAGGGCTTCACCCACTGGTTCCGTCCTCTGAACCCAGCCTCCAGTGTGATCTTGGGCAAGTCACTTCCCTCCTCTGTTTCCTTATCTGTAAAACTGGGATAATAATATCTAACTTCCCTTAGGTGCTTGGAGCTTTGTGGATAAAACATGCTAAATGAGAGCTAAGTATTATTATTATTACTCCCTCTCCTCTTCCTTGCTGCCTCTGTTCTCCTCTTCATTTCCTTATCTTTTCCTCTTATAGACTCACCACTTTCCCCAACATCTCACCTCTCTCACCCTGCATGCTCACCACATATAAAACAAAAAAAAAACACACAAACAAAAACAATCTTAGATAGTATCACCCCCAAACATGAATAACTGAAATAGACAATCATGTTGACATAATCCTGGTCCTCTCGTTCACCTGCTCTTTTACGGTCTATCTGCTATTTCTTGCCTATACTTAGATCATAAACTCATTAGAGTAGGGGCTGTATCTTCAATACATTCTATAACGTGTCTATATCATTTTAGCCACTGTATGAACACACGATAATAGAAGTATTCATGTAGGCGCACAGGTTCCAAGAGAAAAATGCTATGCACTGAATCACCAGCACCACTTTCTGCAACATGTTGGGTTTTTCTTGGAGCTCTCCTCATCCACCTGACATGGGAAGATGAAACATCACAAACTCAGAATGAAAGAAATGCAGGCCAAAAAAACCCTGCTAAACGGCTTTTTCGTTTAACACAAAAATGCACTTGAATTTCTTAGAGAAAGGTTGTTCCCAGGACCAATGCCTTGTGTTTTCCAGATTTGCCTTTTTCTAAGCTTTCTGCAAAGTTGGAAATGGATTTGAACATCTCACACAACGTGGTGTAAGAAATACAAAAATCAAATGTTCTTCACTTCACTCTGAGAAGAGTTTAGAAGCTGAATTGTAAAACTGCCTGCATTCATCTGATTTTATGTTAGTCCGGATTTCACATCACTGCCAAAATCACACATCTATTGCACAAATTCTGTTGCTTCCATCTCCTGTTGGGCTGCTCTGTTCTGCCTCTGAATAAGCTCAGATCCGCCAAGAGAACTTGTATTATCCACTTTTGAAAAAGAAAACTTTAGTCCTTTGGTCCTCATGCACATGTTTAGTCTTCTTCAAGAGAACCGCAACTGCCAGCTACAATTCACAGACCTCTCCAGTGCCTGGATCTGTTTCAAATTTTATAATGCTATTGTATCTTAACTGTGCAATGTACTTAGCTGGATTTAAAGTGTACTTCTTTGTACGCAGTGTTCAGACTGACAATTCAATGTTCTCCTGGCATCTGACTGAGAACAAGTGTCTGGTGATGAAAGGCACCACTTTTTAATTTTCTTCTCCCTCCTCCCCCGCTTTTCAAGGAGTGTGTGCCTCAAGTTTAGCAGAGAGGCAGCACTAAACTCCTTTCTGTCTACCACATGAAAACGTATGGCACAGATGCCCCTCAGAGCAAACTCCTCCACAACTTCTTTCCCTGACCTTAATAAATAGCTACTCAGTGCAGAGATGATAAGAACAGCAATGCGATGACCTGCACCTATTTGGTTTTTCCCTCCATTGTTTTCAATACCTTCTAGGAAGCTTGAAAAATTAGAGATCACCTCAAACCAAAGAGCACTAGTACAAAGGCCTTCTATCTTCAAGAAAGCATGGCTTCAGAAAATACAATTCGGTTCCTCAAGAATTTTGTCCTTTGCCATTTGGCAAACAGTATGCACATTCTTCTCCCCGTTCATCTTCTAATGAAGCTGAAACCAACATAGTTGCCTTTCGTGGTGCACAAACAGAAATCATTTTGTCAGCAGGAATGCATATCTCTCTCATCCATATCTCATTTTGAGTGATATCACTTACTTTAGTCTCAAGTTAAAATGTTCTATACAAATTTGGTCTGTTACACATTTTATCATTGACATTTATGTACATGGGAAACAAAAAATCATGAACTTGAGGATGCAGATAAGGTGATTCACACTAATGGAATGAATTGTACAGCATTTCCTACATGTAGAATTTTTGGAGTCCTTCATTTTGGGTCTTTGTCACACAACACTGTCCACATTGTCCACATTGGGTCTAGGCAATTTGAGATGTATGGCTTTGCACATAATTCAAACTGGTTAGGGCTTCAAAAGATGTAATCATCTCCCCCCATCAGGCTGTATTCAGTGAGACAATTTCCTCCGGCCTCTCCCTCTCATACAGCACAAAGCCAAAATGATCCTGAAGCACTGTTTCTAGCAGCACACCTGCAGAGAAGGCAGACAGACCCATCTTATTGCTCCTCAGACCCTTATGCATATGTCAGGTATTGTCAGTGTCACGTCCTCTATTAGCAAGGACAATGACATCGTTTTAGAGACCTCAGGTGAGGAAAGCATCCTTTTTCAGGAAAACATTTAAGCATGTGATTATATAGGACTTAAGCATGTTAAATTCTTCTTTGTTGAGGAAAGCACTGAAGGAAGTGCTTGAATTGGAGGGCAAAATTCTGGAAAGCTGTCGAGTGTACCACCCTATGCAAGCACTGCCATGTAGGAACACAGCCAGCACTAAGGTCTGCAGTTCCCCGCACACTTCTGAGGAAGGGGGTATTAACTCAACTGCACTTGATCACCATATTGCAGGGTAGCTGAAGGAGCTAATATAACATATTTGAGTATTCTCGCTTATGTTCCATTTCAACTCCTATTGACTTCAATGAAAGGTGGGACAGGCCTATAAAATACTAGCTTTTTTCCAGCAAAGAACAATAAGTTAAAAGGACAAGGAAGGGACATCTTTCCAAAAGTTTATAATAATTAAGTTGGTCATAGTTTGCAGTTTGAACTTGAATTCACTGTCTCTTTAAAGTATAAGAGAAAAGCAATTTGTTTTAATAGAATAATAATAATGGGCTACATTCAGACCTGGTCTAAGCACACTAAGCCAATTGAGGGGGTGTTGTTGTTGTTGATGTTTTTGTATTTTATGTAGCTATACCTATCTCATAGAGCTGGAAGGGACCCCAAAAGGTCATCGAGTCCAGTCCTCTGCCTTCACTAGCAGGACCAAATACTGATTTTGCCCCAAATCCCTAAGTGGCGTCCTTAAGGACTGAACTCACAACCCTGAGTTTAGCAGACCAATGCTCAAACCACCAGGAATAAATTGAACTAACTGTTTATAAAGCTCATATCATCTGAACCAATTTCAGATCACTATGAAGGGTAAAAGGTGTAAAATGGAACTAAGGCACATCAACAGAAACACTAACAGCTACATACATTGTGTGATTAACCTGCTAAATTCCAAAGACTTGGATCTACAATAAGAAAAGACACCCAAAATAAGGGTGTAAAGAAAATTAATTTTATATTACAGTTGCACCAAGAGGCCCTAAATCAGAATAGGGCCCCATTGTGTGAGGCTCAGTGCACACATGTACAATACAAAGAATAGGCCCTGCCCCCAAATGTTTTAACATAAAACAAGTGACAAAGCACTGGAAAACATGGGATTAATTTCTTTATCATAAACTCTACCAATCTTAGATACCACTGTGATATGGCCAGCTTATTTGAACATATTATATAACCTCAGTTTCATGCATTTGTGTTTCTCATGTGAACTATTTACAACAGCAGCATCAAAAGGATACTAAATTTTTATGGACCATCAGCAAATTTGAGTCCGAAATTCTGTTTCTCACTAAACCAACAAGGCAACTGGTTTAGAAAAGGTCATAGAAAAGTTAAAAGGCATTTTTTCCCATTTCAGCATTCCAAAAGAAACAGCCACTGACACAGATTGCCAGTTCTGAATTCCAAGCTTTTGGGATAAAGTGAGATTTCAAGCATGTAATTCCTAGCCCTGACCATCCACAAGGGAATGGACTGGCAAAGATAGTAGTGCAGATGGCTAAGATAATTCTACAACAAAAAGACCCAACTATTAGCTCTGCTGTACTACAGAGCAACCCAGAAGTAAGCCTGCAAGCTATAGAGCAAGTCACCACAGTAAGCCCAGCTCAGCTTCTTATAAGTCAACAGATCAGAATGTTACCAATTTTACAGGTAAAATAAAATCTTGGTGCTAAGTGGCCCTGCTTAAGGTTGGAAAGCTGAGAGTAGGTAGGACCTGTTCTATAGGCCAGTGGGAGATTGAGGGGTTGAGGGTTGGGATAGGGGGGGAGGGTTGTCTCAGCAGCTGTGGGAAGGAAGAGGGATGTGGTACCAAAAATGTTTTCTGGCCAAATGGCTAGGGCCGCTCCTAGCTGAGAGATGCCATGTCTAAGATGTCTTGGGTATCTTTCATTCATGGTAAGAATGCAACCTAAAGCTTAACCAAATTTAAATCAGGAGAGCCAGTCCTGGTAAAATTGGATGAGGGGAAATATTGGAAACACCAGCAAGTGTCTACATCCTGAGATTCTATATGATTGAGATGGATCGAGGTTTTCAGTACAGGAGGAGGTATAGATGACATCTCCAGCTACTTCCAAACCTGGCTGAATTGCTATGTGACCGTGTCTCATGTGACTATGTGACTCATACCACAGACTCAGTGAAGGAAGACACCCCACTGAAAAGAGTCCTAAACCTATTGAGCAGGGGGCTACCCCTCTGGGATTTGATAATCAAAGTGAATCATTTGGAAGAGTATCTCTTGGATGCCCAGATCCGGATAAGCGACAAAGCCAGTGACTTGTCTGGATCTATAATTTGTTGCTAAACATTGTTGACAAGTATTCTTATACAGGAGCAAAATTATAAAAAAAAAATCAAAATAGAATTCTGCCACGCCTACTTATATGCCTCCCTCTGGGGGTAAATGGGAGCACACAACTTCTTTACCTCTACTGATCTTGGGTATATCCCTGTAGTGGGCATAGGAGTAGTGGGGCTTGCTCAGACAGGTTGCTTTAAAACCTGAAGGGTTCTCACTCTGAACTCCAAAGGGTTGGTACATCTGTATCAAGGTCAGTGGCTAAAACAAGAGAGCTAGGTCAGTAGCCACCAACATGGATGATAAACCTCTAAGGAGAAACGCACTCCTCTGGTTACATGTAGGATTCTGGGATTGGTTGGATGACTCCTGGAGAGAGAGACTTGCATTTGGGCCTGTGCTGAAACAAAGTATTTCCCACTTATACATGAGAGAGGGTAGATTGGCCATCAAAACATTTTGCTTTGACTTCACAACATTTTTTTTTAAAGATAAGTGAGATTCTATCTATCATAGTGTTGCTCAGCTCTCTCCTCAAGGCCACTGCACTCAGCATTCTCACCTGCTGCCCATTTCAAATAGATGGGATAAAATATTGATACAGCACTAACCCCACATGGAGCAACAACCACTGAATATACATCGCAGATTGTAGCTATAACACAATAATGCAGTACCCAACTGAAGTCTTTAAGGAATTAGGATCCTAAATTAAAGGGAGAGCCTTTATATACCTATTTCTTTGCTTAAAGTCTTGCAGGCAATCTGGCACTGGATATTCCCCTTCAAACTATTCTAAAGCTAGCTCCTTTTTTCTGTCAGATTGATTCAGTTCCAGGCCAGTATGCTGAAACTGAATCCGCAAGGGTCACAAAGGAGGAGAACAAATGCTGCCTTTGTACAGGTTTTTTTGGAACACAGTGAGAGTTTGACTCATAAGTATAATACAATTAGAGACCGTGTACATTACACAATATGTCCAATATTAAAGCACTGACAGCATGAACTCTTTCACTTTGACACATGTTCTTGGAGTCAAAAAGTCTTCTGAAAGGTTTTCGTTACAGAAGTACAACACAAAAAATCACTCTTGATCTGCTATTTAGTAGGAGCTTAATAAATGCTTAAACTGACATCGCATAGGGCCCGATCCTGTAAAGCCTTTGAAATCATTGGCACTCATCATGTAAGGCACATGTAAAAGTAAATCCGAGCATTAATGGTGCAGTAATCTATTTAATTCCCTGTAGAAACAAAGAGAGAATATTTCTGCTTCTCTGATAAAAAGAGAAACCCACTGCATCATTCTTTACAAAGCAGCTCTCTGTGAAGTTACTAGTCAAGATAATCATAATTTCTACTAAATATATGAAAAATCCAGGTGAGAGTTCTGCCTCTGCTTAGAATCATTATTATTTTAACTAAATGTAAGTTTGTGCAATGAAAACCACAGACGAGGTGAAAATAACCTCATGACAAAGGATATCAAGGTTTCTCTAAATACTGTACTGATGTCATCCACTGACCATAGCCTTATGAGAATATGCCTTTTCAATGCTGCTTGTGTTTTGACACAAATATCATGTGATAGCAGTTATGCATACTCATCTCAGTACAAACTGCCATTATGAAAGGGATGCAGATGTTTGAGCTAGCGAAATGATCCCCAGCTAGCCCCTCCTGCTGCTCACACAGTTACTCTTCTGCTTTTAGCACACTAGCTCGATCACAATCGCACTCCCAACTCAAAGTGTAGACATACCCTTACACTCAGCACGCAACACATCCCATTGTTCTCAGTGGGAGCTGTTGAATAGTTTTGAAAACCTGACCACTTCATTCAGAAAGCTAAACTGGAGGTGAGCATTTTTGAACATTGTGGATGCTGAACACTTTGGAAAATCTGGCTCAACAGTTTCTGCTTGGCCTCCTTCCAACAAGTTTTGCTACCTATTTATGAAACCATTTTCCTTCTCCTCCTCCTCTCACAAATTTTTAAATTTTGATCCAATTAAAAACAAAGAAAAAGAAAAAAAGAATCCAAATATGAACGCGGTCTGGAAAACACGGTCCCCCTACAGAGCCCTGCCAGCAAATATTTTGAGCTAGCCTCCCAAAATATTGTCTGTGCAGAGAGGGGGGGAAATTATGTCAATTACATAATTACCAAAACCTTTGTAGCTGCAGCAGTTCCCTGACAGCTGAGATGCAGAATGGAAAGTCTCACAGCCATTTCTAGCTTAGGAAAGGACATTCGTAATTAAAGCATGCAGGGATTGTGGTGTGCTATGTTAAGGACCATTTCAGTGTTCTCCTGTCTTAAATTTCTCATCCATTCACTGACCAGCAGAGTAGAACCCGACAGCCATTAACACATTATGAAATTAAAATCACAAGGGCTGCTCTAGAAAATGCAATTTGAGGGCTCAAGCCACCTGTGACCTTTCTTCTGCACATTTACTTGTTCAATATGATATGCTTAAAGAAGCTTTTATTTGTCAGGGGAGGTTTCTTATGAGGCAGAGAAGTCCAGCTGGCTAGAGCCATTACTGCACTTTTAAAGCATTACCTCATTTGTTTGGCATCCAACGTTTTATTTGCACTGTTTTTGTTATATTTGAAAAGAGAAAGAATACACATACCTGGCACACATCTCCTCAAAAGGACACAAGTAACTCCTACTGACTTCAGTGGGAGTTACTTGTATGATGTGGTACAGAGAATCAGACCCACAAAATATACAGATTCTCTTTCTCCTCCTTGTCCTTTGTGAGGCTCCTGTACCACAACGAGGAAGGAACCTGTTCCTAACTCCTCTGCTGGGGATTTGGCATGGAGGAGTTCCCAGTGAGCAAGAACCAATGTAACCAGCTCCATGCTACTCTCCCTGTATCCTAAGTATAGGGGCCATGCCATGGGTTCTAGAGCTGGTCAGAATATTGTTTAATGGAGACTGTTTCAACAAAGTTTTCATCAGGAAGATTTGAGAGAGCATGTACTAGCTTTCTCTCACTCTACAGCCTAGTGGTTTGGGCACTCATTTATTTCCGGAAGACAGAGGAAATGTGCACCCGTGTCCATGTCCATTTGGTTAGGGCATGAGCCTGGGATGTGAGAGACCCAGGCTCAAGTCCCTTGTCTGCCTAGATCAGAATGATTTGGGATGAAAAATTCTGTTCTGTATCAGGCAGAGCAGTAACTAGAGCCTGGGTCTCTCACATCCCAGACTAGTGCCCTAACTGAATGGACATGGACATAGGTACACATCTCCTCTTCCCTCCAGAATTAAAAAGCTGAGGTTTTGATCCGCAAATACATATTTTGACATAATTTTATTTTTACAAAAATGTTTTACAAAAATGTTCAAAAATGTTTTATTCCAGTGCATAATTAAAACAATTTTGAAACCTATGAAATTGACACAAAATGAAATTGTCATCCTTCGGTCAGCTCAGTAGATTCATAGGGTGAATTCCTGGCCCTGCTGAAGTCAATGTCAAAATTCCCAATAGGGCCAGGATTGGGCCAGCACAGACCACAGATCATCCATTTTGACACTCTGCACAAGGCAGGCCATAGAATTTCACCCAGTGATTTCAGCATCAAGCCCAACAACTTGTGATTCAACTAGACCATCTGTTTTACAAAGACATGTCAGGGGTGGGGAGGAAGCTGCACTCTTGCTATGCTCAGCAGTTGGTTGGTCTCTTGGGGCCCACTGCCAGCTTCTCAGCTGTTCTACCCTGCACCAGGGCCAGCTATAACCAGCTCCCTAATCGCCACCTCTCTGTGTTGAGCATAAACTTGGCACAGTACTGAATCTGGCCCACAATATTCTATTTTTTCAAAAAGATAGGAAAAAAAGCACTAGTTGAGGATAAGGACAAAATCACCTGCCATTTTTTTTAACCTAAGGAAAAAACAACAAAAATTTGCTTCTTGTTTTCTTTTCCCGATCAGCTTTTAATAAATAACACAGCTGACTGAGAATCTGCAGAAAAGATTAAGGCCTAAACAAAGAAAAACTTTGACACCAATACGGGGTTGGGACTCCCAACTCTAAAACAAACCTACTCCAACTCCCCTCCTTTCTCTCTTCTCTCAGGGGAAGGACAGCGTAAAAGATTCTGCCCCCCCCCCCTTCCAGATTCTGGTCCAAGTTCTTAGAATAACCAAAGAAGAATTTGCTTCTAAAGATGCTGAATTTAACAGTGATCCCAGTGCATGTGGGACAGGATTTTAGGAATCTGAGTTAGTACTGTATGAGGTGCTGGCCTCACTGAGAGCTGAGTATGCTTAGCACATTGCAAGAAGACACAAACATTGCATGACTGGACCCTATGTATTGCCAGGTGAGATGCACATGCTCAGTTAAAGCACATGATCTTAAAGTAAACGAGTGCATTGAAAACACCCCCAGTAACCTGAAATGCTATGACTCCCAAAGATCCCATTTCACCCCCACTCTCATCACAGCCACCATCTTTCTTGCTGAAAGGAACAGAGGGGGTCTTTCCTCAAAGCTCATCAATGCAGCCTCTTTACCTGTTCTCAAGAAATTTAAGTATCCTTCCTGTTAATACAGTGGAAGTCACACCTGTGTTTAATCAAAGGCACTAAACATTAGATCTGGTTGCAAATCTTACACCACCATAAAAGTCATACGTCAGAGTAATTTTGCAGTTTACAGGCTTCTCCATTGACCAAGAGATCATATTATCCCCATTAAGAATAGATGACAGATTTTCTCCCTTCTTATGTTGGCCACTGTTTGTTGAACAAATCATCATAAAAAGGCACTCTTAATGGATCTGGATGTACCTAAAGTTAGCTTGCTGTTTTATATGCTATATGCCTCGTGGACTTCTTTGTCTGATGTCCTACCATGATATCTGTTTGGTACCACCACAAAGATAGCTGACAACTGTTTTTCCTGTTTGCAAAAGCTTCACCATTTAACCTGACCCAAAAAGCATTTGTTATGGTGCATGGCATTGGATTAGACTTAATCCGACTGGGCCACTGGTGTTGTCAGTGCCAGACTGAAAGAATCTGGTAGCACAAAAGCTGGGAGCTTGGCAGGAGTAGAGACAGTATATCTTTGAGAGCACTCAAGAAAAGGAATCAGAAGAGGGGATGGATGGGGGAAGAATTTAGATGCTATGTGGGTTAATTGCACTTTTCTTAAATTAGAAAAATACACCTCTACCTCGATATAACGCTGTCCTCGGGAGCCAAAAAAATCTTACCACGTTATAGGTGAAACCGTGTTATATCGAACTTGGTTTGATCCACCAGAGTGCGCAGCCGCACCCCCCTGGAGCACTGCTTTACCGCGTTATATCGGGTCGCGTTATATCGGGTTAGAGGTGTACTCGGTGCTAGTGATTGGCAAGGTGCATGCTCCAGCTCAGAATGCAGATGTCTGAATTTTGAAAACATGAAGTGCTGAACTAATAAGAAACCTTAATTTTCTTTACAAATTTTTACTAAGATCCCTGGGAAGAAATATTCCCCTTGTTCCCACCATGATCCACATAGAATGGGTCCTCTCTACATAAGGATCTTCCACCTCCAGCTCAGGATGGGAAGGTCAGCTACCTCTGTTGCACTCTCTCCCATCCCATCATTTGGGGATGTTGCCCCCAGCATCAGCAAAAAAGAGGTGTAAAACGTTCTATGTAGTGGTAAGATGAGCAACTGAGTATGTTAAATTAAAACTGTTACCTAATTCATAGATTCCAAGGCCAGAAGGAACCATTGTGATCATCTACTCTGACCTCCTGTATAACACAGGCCATACAACTTCCTCACAATAATTCCTTGAGCATATCTTTTAGAGAAACACCTAATCTTGATTTTAAAATGGTCAGTGATGGAAAATCCACCATGACCATTGGTAAATTGTTCCAATGGTTAATTACTCTCACCATTAACAATTTATGCTTTATTTCCAGTCTGAACGTGTCTAGCTTCAACTTCCATCCATTAGACCATGTTATACCTTTCTCTGCTAGACTGAAGAGACCATTAAATATTTGTTCCCCATGTACATACTTATAGATGGTAATTAACCTTCTCTTTTGTTAAGCTAAATCAGGGGTCGGCAACATTTGGCACGCGGCTTGCCAGGGTAAGCACCCTAGCAGGCCGGGCCAGTTTATTTACCTGCTGATGCGGCAGGTTCGGCCGATCGCGGCCCCCATTGGCCGCGGTTCGCCGTCCCGGGCCAATGGGAATGGCGGGAAGCCGCGGCCAGCACATCCCTCGCCTGCGCCGCTTCCCGCCGCCCCCATTGGCCCAGGACGGCAAACCACAGCCAGTGGGGGCCGCGATCGGCCGAACCTGCCGCATCAGCAGGTAAATAAACTGGCCCGGCCCACTAGGGTGCTTACCCTGGTAAGCCGCGTGCCAAACATTGCCGACCCCTGAGCTAAATAGATTGAGCTCTTTGAGTCTAATTAAACTTCTAGAATAATCATCTTCTAATGCACGATCATGTGCAGCAATAAAGCTGCAGCCGAACATTGGTCTCCATAGACAAGAGACCTCAAACTATGGGATATGTTTTATGGCTCCAAATTCCTTGGAAATCCATCAGTGCTGGCTGAGCTCTTCAGTGATATTTTTTCACTGAACAGCTATCAGGGGCTAGTGAGGAGAAGTGTCAAGAGAGGAATATAACATGTCAAAGAGTTTAAGCAAAGACTGAAAAGCAAGATGCTTTCACCCCTTTACCTGGACTGGTCATTGAAAATATGGGGCCTTTCATTCTCCCATGCCTTCCTTTCCTCCTTCTGGATACTGTCAGTTCAGAGGGAAAGTTCTTTAGGACATATTTAATTTCAGTGAAAGAAAACGAGTTCACCTGTGCAAACTGAATTAGTAATTCAAAGTTCATATACTGACCAAGGGGCATATCATCCCCTGGTGAAAATCAGCACAGATCCACTGAAGTCACACTGATTTACATCAGCTGAAGATTTGGCTGAATATTCATATTTAAGGCTACGTTTTAGTCACAGGTGTTTTTAGTAAAAGTCACGGACAATAAACAAAAATTCACAGCCCGTGACCTGTCCATGACTTTACTAAAAATACCTCTGACTAAAACTTGGGGCGGGGGGGATTCCCGGGACCCCGCAAGTGCTGGAGTGGGGCAGGGCGGTGCATGGCCCAAGACCCACACTGGTGCTGGGAGGGCACAGGCAACAGCACCCGGCGCGGGACCCCTGCTGATGCAAAAGTCAGTAAACCAGTCTCTATGAATCTTTAAAGTCAACAATGTACAGTTATTATAAAAAATTACTTCATGAAAACAGTAAGTAGAGGTTAGGTACTGGAGCAACTGAGATAGTTTATACAGCCAAACAAAAAACTGTGGGTCTAACCAGGTATATGCCAGTCTTTGCCTGTTTTTCCCTTTCCCCAGCCCTGGGTCAGTTTTTTGCCTTTTTATATTGAAAGCAATTCAGGGCATTGACTCTGTCTTCCAATGTGTTTCCACAGCACCTAGTACATTTTGGGTGCTACAGTAATATTAATAATTATGTTTGTGTCTAAAGTTAGACTAATTTGGAATAGAAATAAGGTTCAAATTTTAATAGAGGGTAATTAACCATGAAAACAACTTCTCTAGGGATGTGGCTGATTCTCATTTTAATCAATGAGCTGGAAGAAAATATAGTATCATCACTG
This sequence comes from Trachemys scripta elegans, assembly GCF_013100865.1. NCBI lineage: Eukaryota > Metazoa > Chordata > Testudines > Emydidae > Trachemys > Trachemys scripta. Next base: position 34,109,292 of record NC_048302.1, on the reverse strand, counting down.
TTAAAGTATTCAGATTATACCAAAATTGGGGGATTGGTAAATAATGGAGAGGACAGATCACTGACAGAGTAATCTGGATCACTTGGTAAACTGGGCACAAGCAAACAATATGCATCTTAATATGGCTAAATGTAAATGTATACACCTAGGAACAAAGAATGAAGGTCATACTTACAGGATGGGAGACAGTATGCTGGGAAGCAGTGACTCTGAAAAAGACTTGGGAGTAGTAGTGGCTAATCAGGTGAACATGTGCTCTCAGTGTGATGCTGTGGCCAAAAGGGCTAATTCGATTCTGGGATGCATAAACAGAGGACTCTTGAGTAGGGGTAGAGAGGCTATTTTATCACTTTATTTGGTACTGGTGCCACTGCTGCTGGAATCCTGCATCAAGTTCAGGTGTCCACAATTCAAGAAAGACGTTAATTAATTGGAAAGTGTTCAGAGAAGAGCCATGAGAATGATTAAGAATTAGAAAACAGGCCTTACAGTAATAAACTAAACAGATTGAGCTCCTTGAGTATAACAAAAAGAGAAGATGGGGTGACTTGATTACAGTGTATAAGTACCTATGTGGGGAACAAATATTTGACAATAGTTTCTTCAGTCTATCAGAGAAAGGTATAACACAATCCAATGGCTGGAAGCTGATACTAGACAAATTCAGGCTGGAGATAAGGCATACATTTTTAACAGTGAGGGTAATTAACCATTGGAGTAATTTACCAAGAGTTATGGTAGATTCTCCATCACTTGATTTTTAAATCAAGACCGGATGTTCTTCCTAAAGATGTGCTCTGGGAATTATTTTGGAGAAGCTGTATGACCTATTACACAGGAGGTCAGACAACATGATCACTATGGTCCCTTTTGTCACCGAAATAATGAATCATCACTTGAAGACTTTCAATCAGAGTTGCTAGTCTTTCTAAAATATATGCTTTGGCTCAAATACGTGATGGGCTTGATGCAGAGTTTACTGAGTAAATTTATTAACTGACAAGATATCACACTAGATCAGTGGTCTCCAAAGCGGGGTGCGCAAGAGGATCCTTGGGGGTGCGCAGCAGGAGGAGCGTTTTTTGTTTTTGGGTTTTTTTTGTTTTTTTTTTTTTGCTTCCTCAGGCTGGGGGTGCTTGCTCAAAAAAATTTTACTGATAGGGGTGATCAAAAAAGTTTGGAGACCACTGTACTAGATCATCATTATGATCCATTTTTGGCCCTAAAACCTGAATCTCAATGACTTCTACAGCAAATGTGTTCTCATTCTACACACGTAAAAAGATACCTTTAAGAAATGCCAGCCCTATGACCTCGCTCTGCATTTGAAAATAAGCTGGATTCTATTTCACTCTATTGTTTGCTCTTGCATCTACATCAGAGTCTGTAGCCAACGTTTTTCCTTAGTTTCACCTTGCACCATTGTCTTAAAATGTTGCCATCTGTTATACCTTGGCAATCCCATTTTCTTCACAATTTGGTCCCCAGCAGTTGGAAATTGTTTAACCATTCAGTTGAGAATGGAAGAGCTAGACTAGAATCCAACTCACTCTCCCCAAGCTGCATTGTCTCCTGCTGGGCTAACAGGATCAAAAGTATTACAGTATTATTTATTATTTGTATATCATAGCATCAAGCAGTACCTCATTGTTCTATGCAAGGTACAAACATGGGGAGAAAAGACAATGCCTGTACCAAAGAGCTTACCATCTAAGTAATATCACTTCCCTGAAATACAGACTGGGAGAAGATCTGTTGAGTTAGACGGTGCCATTTTTCAACAGTCACTTTAAGTCAAAGGAAATACAACTACAAAGCAACCCCTATAAACATTCTGATAAGCAAATACAGTCTTGAATTTAGAGTGGTGAACTTATATTGACTTTGGTAAAGTTGCACTCGGGGCCATGATGATTCTCCCTCATATACTAGGAAACTTCCTAACAAGTAATAAAGTGAGCATAAAAGCCTGAGACAATCCCACTGAAATTACAGGTAAGAATTAGTCCCTTGAAATGTTTTCCTAAAATTAGTGCCAAAAACAGGCTGAGTTAAGTAAAACCAACATTTACTGATGTAATGGGAATTTGCCAATAGAGAATATAAAACATTAAGAGTTCGCTTCATTCCTTGCATATAACTCCAATGGCCTAAATCAGGGGTAGGCAACCTACTGCATGTGTGCCAAAGGTGGCACACAAGCTGATTTTCAGTGACACTCACACTGCCTGGGTCCTGGCCACTGGTCCAGGGGGCTCTGCATTTTAATTTAATTTTAAATGAAGCTTCTTAAACATTTTAAAAACCGTATTTACTTTGCATACAACAATAGTTTATTATATATTATAGACTTATAGAAAGAGACCTTCTAAAAATATTAAAATGTATTCCTGGCACGCGAAACCTTAAATTAGAGTGAATAAATGAAGACTCGGCACACTACTTCTGAAAAGTTGCTGACCCCTGGCCTAAATTTTCAAAAGGGTCCAATAATTTGAGGTATCCTGTTAGACAGAAAGAGACTGATTTTCAGACTGAGCATTCAGACCCCTAGTGAAGTCAACTAGAGCTCTGGGTAATCAGTACCTCTGAAAATTAAGTCCTGGGGACCGGAGACCCAGAAATCAAGGCACCCAGAATTTGCAGACATTTCTGAAAATGGAGGCAAATGAGAGTTTAATACATAAAATCAAAGGGAGACTAGAAACCTAAATGTCTTTAGTAAGTCATAGAGTGACCACTGTGGCAGTGCTGCATTAGTGACATTCAGATTTATCACTCTGATGTGTATGTTTCAATATATATAAGGTCTGATTCGTTAATTATTTATCATTGGCCAAATGGGAGGGGCCTAAATTGTGTAACACAGAGAATGTGCCTGAATAGCAGGTTATTTGGCATATGTAGCAGCCAATTTCTAGCATTGCTGTATGAAGGGCTGCCTGCAGTGCACTAATGAATGAGAGTTCAACACTGTGTGAGATGTTTCAACATTCTTTCCAACTTTGCTAAAGGAATTTCTGATTTGTTTATTTCTGCCAATTATGGGCCTGATCTCACAAAAAGCAACCTTTAGAAATGTGCTGAGTGCCCTCAGCTCCTATTGAAGTCAGTGAGAATTGAGGGCTGTTTAGAATCCCTCGGGAGGCACTCAGCATCTCTCAGGATTGGACCATATGTACATTAAAACTTTAATGAAGTTATATAAAAATGGCCAACATTTTCCAACTTGAGTGCCAAAGTTAAACACCTACATCCAGGCTAGAGTTATGTGAATTAGAGGAGCTGGTGGGTGTTCTGTACATCTGAAAGTTAGACCACTTATTTAGGTATCTAAACATGGGCTTAAGTCCTTAACACAAGCAATTAGGTTTGAAAAAATTGGCATACATTTCCACAAGGAAATCCAATTTAAGTGTACTTAGACAGTACAGAACATAGTTCAATACCTGAGATTTTTAAAACAATAGCTCTTTGAAGGAGAGTTGTAGAATTCAGTCCCTGAACCACAAACACCAATTTTTAGGGTTCGACCTCAGGGGCACTGCAGCTTTGCCTGGCACACACTGCACACATCCATAATTCTGGGGCCCATTGGGATCTATTTTGACACCAGACATACCTTAGAGCAGGCTCAGGGATGTCACTGGAGTTACTCCTGATTTACATCTGTGTAAATGAAGGGAGAATAAGGCCCTAGGAAAAATGGCAAAACTGCTTCATAACTGCTGAAAGACCCATTTATTCAAAAATACATCTTGCCTGAACATCCAGGAACCCATCTAAAAATTAACTTTTACAACTGACTTGCACAATGTGGAAACCAGATGTATTTCTTCCTGGGTTAGATCTTAACTGCTTAAAGCCAAATGTTTTATATACATCCAGGACCCATACACCTGCCGTGCTTCTGAATGTACAGTACCAGGTGATTTTTTGATCTGAGTCGCATGACGACAGCATAACAGATAAACCCAAAGGATCAGCAGTTTAGGACTGAGAGCTTGAGCTAATCACTGCTTAAGTAACAGAGCTCTTTCCGTTGACTTTGCTGGGATCTGGAATAACTCTTAATCTTTTACCATCATTTAGTAAACTTACTGCTCTCTATAAATATACAAAACCCCCATCAGATTTCATGGTCATATTGTTTTATTTAAGAATTGCCTAGTTATAAACATTAAAGTGCTCTACACAGTGTTTTTACATCATTCACTAGGTTATGTTAATCATGCTATTTATTTAGATGCCTCCAGAGTAATATTCCAATCTCATTTCTTATTTAAATAAGCTAATATGAGATTACTAAAACAGTAGCAATTTTATGCCCAAAAGTTACAATTCTATGTTGATATTTGAAAGGGAACTTTAAAAAATGTAATATAGAGGGTTTTGCATGTTCTATAGATGAGCAGCAGGGTCATTTTAATATAAAAGTGCAGAAAATTAAAAGAGTTACCAAGTACAGTGTGAAATGGTCCCTAGAATGAGCATAACCAGTGTATAGAAATAAATTATGCAATACTAAAATACACAATTTGAACTGGTCAGGCATCTGAGTTTATAGTTTGGCATATTACTTATACTGGAGATTCACTATTTGATACATTCTAAATAGATGCTCAGATGCCAGCTTCCAAGGATTCCCTTTTCAATTAGATAAAAATCTCTAAGGTTCTTAACCCAATGATTATCAATCTTTGTGCTTGGAAAACAAATCGCTTTTTCCAAAGAGACAATGGAGTGAAGAAGTCCATGATAAATCCCTATTCTGTTGTTCTGTGCAAACAAAAATGTGAATTACAGTGAGAGACTGCATACTCTTACTCATGATGTGTTATACCCGGCAAGAAGCCTCTAACACCAATGGAGCTTAGCATGGAGTAAGGTACTACTCATTCTAAGTATCAGAATCTGACCTACTATGAAGAAAAACAAAGAAAATGATGACTGAAAGCTGAACCGCTTCCCCGTGCTTTACTCCACCACTAAAAATGTATGATTTATCATCACAACAATTTTACAAAGCACATCTCTAAACATAATAAAGGACATGTTCCCTCCCCCAAACACCATACAAGCCAACATTAAACATGACATGAGACAGTAGGGAAGTGGTTGGGTTAGTAAGAGCAGAAGTAACATCAGTAAGATAATGTGATAACTCAGTGAGTGCTACTGCACAGCATGGAGAAATGTTTGTTTTGCTTGTATTAGTGGAATAAAATACATAAAAGGCTGCATTGGCTAATTTCTTGTAGGTTTCACAGAAGAAATGGGTTTAGAAAAAGAATTTCAAAGAGTAGAGACCAGCTCAGGAAGGGTATCCCAAGCATAAGGGGCAGAAGAAGAAAGGGCAGTGGAAGAAAACCCAGAGGAAGGCTGTGCAGGAAGCAGCCAAAGATGTAGGATGGCTTTATTGGTGGAGCAAAGAAGGCAGGAGGGAGACTATGAAAAGAAACAAGCTCAGAAAAGTAGCCTAGGAAGGGGAAGAGTTGGCAAAATTTTATCTTTAACCACAATGGGCCAATTCTGATCTCATTTCTAGTGATATAAGTCAGGAGTATCTCCACTCAAGTCCATATAGTTTTACCAAACTGGTGTGAGAAGAGAATTGGGACTTTATTTATAAGCAAGACTGGGAACACTCCACACTTTCTTGTGTAAATATTTTAATCTCCATTTTTATCTAGAAGAGAAACATTTATTTCATGCTTTAAAAATGTTTGGATTCGATATGCAGAATAAATTTAAGATACACCTTCTCACCCTAGCATTAGCACTACACACAAAATCTAATTGTATGTACACATTTAGTTTCAAAATAGATTCTTTTCTAAAACTTGAAAGAGAAGGATTTTGTTGGTGTGCCTCAAAAACATGTTCACAATTTTAGCTTATACATTTTTTGACAACTTGAAAACAACTGGGACTCTGGAGTACAGCTACTTTTGTTAATGTTCCAGAAACTAAAACTCTAATCTGTACTGGCAAGGAAAACTATACAAATAATCAAATCCTGCCTTCACTCCGAGAGAGTAACACAAATGATTGTTCAGGTCTCTTCTCAGACAGTTCTTTTATATTCCTCAATTAATCTCAAGAAAATAATTACAATGGACTCTCACAATAATATTCATGTCTACTGAAGATAAAGACACTAATGCACTTTCTCTTTTATGCCGGGGGGGGGGGGGGGAAGAGAGAGAAACCTCATGGGGATTTTCAAAAGCGCTGAGCACTAGCCTAATTCTGATCCCATGAGTTTTACTATTGACTCTAATAGGCACAGAGGCCAATGCTGAGTGCTTTTGGAAATTTCATCCACAATGTGCTGAGGCTACATGCATTTGTGTTTCCCTCTAAGCCTAGGGATCTGTGCTTTTGTAACCTGAGAACCTCATTACTAAAAAGTACAAGAACAGATCAGTCTGCAGCAAGCTTATGGAGCTCTATCAAAGTAGTATGAAAATCCATACCTGTGGTGTACCTTTATTTTCCTTCTAGTAAACGATACTACACATATTGCATGTATCTCACAGCATATACATTATTAATACTGCAGTATTTGTCATGTGAACCACGTTATTATGTGAAAAGTCAACATATACCTCAGTTATCACACCCAGTATCTGAGATAACAGTTATTTCCTATTGCAGGTACATGGAATAACTACAGTATCACAGATGTAATATGTGGGGTTGACTTTTTAATGATAACCACAGTACATAAAACAAAAAGTGCTATCACAATTGTGTGTCTCCATGCTTTTATCAGGTAGTTCCCCATTTTCCATGGACTGGTGTATGTCAGATAGTGACATTATTTTTAAACTTCAGTTAATTCTCAATCTATTTTTATGTTAAATTAAAAGGATTTTCCCATCCCCGGAAAAAAAATTCTACCCCACACATTACTGTTTTAAAAAAAATGTTAAAAAGAAGTGTGTGGGGGGGGGAAATCTGGCTATTAAAAAAAACAGGCTACAGCAAAGAAGACTGGAGTTTAAAAGTTGGTATGCCCATAAATCTCAATGGGCATACCAAATCTCAATGTGCATATTTTCTTTTAAGATAAATATGATGGGCTGAAAACTGAACTGAATGCTCAAAAAATAAAAAAGTTTAAAAAGAACAAACACTGAAAAAAACAAAATCTTGTTCTAAAATGCCACCACAAGACAAACATTGGTCAAAGAAACAGTTGTGAAGGAAATGTTGCCTTTTATATGTAAACTCTTTCGCTGTGTAGGTTCTTATATTGGCATCCATCACAATAGTATCCAAGTCCCTTTTACCATGCTACTAATTTGGGCCCCAAACTTTCAAATGAGCCCTTTGTGGGGCTCCTTGTGGGTGCAGGCATGCCCATGCAGAGTCAGTTTCAGGCTCGAGGCCTTACTGAGCACCTTATTCAGGGCCTGATCTTACAAAATGCTGTTCCTTCCTAGCTTCCATTGCCACAAGAAATTCTCAGTTCCTTGAAGAACTGGACCTAAACTGAAGTCTCCTATCCCCCAGCTCCTTAAAATGAATGCAACACTCCACTTAAAACATATATCACCAAATCTCTTAGCTTCCCTGGCAGGGGAATGAGGGGAAAATGTTGTAGTCATTATGGAGGGAAATATTTCAATTGATTTTAAAAACAAAGGCGAAAGAAGGTCTTGCAGCTAAGGCAGAGAGTAAGGAGTCAGGAGATTACTATTCTAGCCCCACCTGTTCACAAGCATCCCATGTTGTCTTTGGTAAATCACGAATGGACACCTTTGAATGCCCTTACTCATGCTGGATAGTGTGGTGTTCAATGATCACTCAGTGTTTAAAGTACTTCCAAGAGCTCTGCTTTATTCTGTATCCATTTCCAACTAGCAGTGCATAGCAAAAACAGCTGCACAGCACTCCCACCCAGACTTTCTGGGAAACTCAACCCTCAAAGGCACAGTCCCCAATATCACAGGCAGTACCTTACTGAGCAAATCGCCCTATTTAAGCAAATGGGACAATTTGTGGAGTAAGGTGCTTCTTGTTGTCAGTAAAGGTACCAGAATCAGGGCCTCCATATCTCTGCCTCAACTCCCAAAGCTGTATATAAAAAATACGTTATTTCTTTAATATTTTACAGCACTTCTCCCAAGCTCTAGACTATCTTACAGCATTAAAAGGTACAATGAAAAAAAGTACAAATCATGATAAATTGCAATAGTCTGCCCTGATCCATACACAATATATTTACTGCAAAAATATAAAACCATAATGGCACAGAAAGAGTCACCCTCTAACCACTCCATATCCATCAAACCACTGCCTCAGAAAAGCTAGACAGAAGAGAGGACTTTGCAGTATGCACTAAACATTATCATATGCAGATTCTCTTATACCAAAGAGACAGGCACAGTCAAGAGTAGAAAACTTCCAAGTGTGAACCCCATTTTCTATTCAGGGGCTCCAATCTATATTGCAACCTCCACTGAGGACTGGACTATACCCCTAGTGGAGAGACAATGTCCTGGCCTGCACTACAAAATTAGGTTGATGCAACTCATTTGTGCATGTATATACACTCAAATGTGTCTCCCACCGATGTAAGTGCTCTGTTACGGCAATGCAGTGCAAGTGTAGAACCTGCATGACCTACATCGACCTTGACAGTCCTCCAGCAGCTGTCCCGCAATCCCCAATAGCGACGCTCTGGTCACAATTGTGAACTCACCTGCCCAAGGGTCATCAAGACTGGAAATCATCCCTCCCTTTAAAACTACCACATATTTTTGAATGCCTTTTCCTGATTTCCCAGCTTGGTGAGCACACCTTGCACAACAATGGACAGTTGCTTCCGCTCAACCAACCATTCCAGCTCAATGAACTAGACATGCTCCTGCCTGAAGTAGATAGGAGATATTCGATCTCCTGAGCCTGTGGGGGAAAGAGGTTGTGCAGGCACAGCTACAAACTAGTCATAGAAAGGTGGACACCTAGGAAAAGGTTGCATAGGGGATGCAGTCAAAGTGGTATGACAGGGATCAGCAGCAGTGCTTGTGAAAGCGAAGGACCTACTGCAGGCATATCGCAAAGCCAGGGAGGTAAACAGTCAGACAATCTGGTGCTGAGCTGCAGAACTACCATTTTTACAACGAACTGCATGCGACACTTGGTGGAGATTCCACCAGCACTCCATGGATAGCTCAGCGAAGCCTGAAAGAGAGCCCCCTGTTGTGAACAGCAAGGAGGAAGAGAGATATGCAACAGTGGGGCGGGGAGAGGTCCAGCTATGCCACAAACCAGGATCTGTATGAGACTCCACCGCACTCTAGTCAATCCCAACAGCCAAGCACGGATGAGCCCGATCCAAGGGAAGGAACCTGGGTAAGTGTGTGCTGGCATTCTCCCTTAAAATGTTTAAATGTGAAGATAGTGCACGGACCAACCCCAACTTAGCAGGACATAGATGTCTACTTGTCACTGTTTTACTCATATGAGAAAAGTTAGAGTTATCTTCTTTTCAACCCCATGTAGGGTTAGGCAGTGAAGAGGGAGGGAAGACATGGAGCAATCTGTTTGTACATAGAGATATCCCTTGCATCCTCCTGAGGGATCTCCATGAAAGTTTTTTGGAAGTACTCTGCGATCTTCTCCTGAAGGTTTCTAGGGATGGCTGCCTTATTTCTCCCTTCCCAGAAGGACACTTTCCTATGCCATTCTCTGATGTGTTTGGCATGTGTGATATTCACAAACTTACAACAAGCACCACACATATCCTGATAACCCCCAAAACTTCAGAGCTAGATAGAGCACAGTTCACAGCATCGCATTACTGTGGCTGACAGTTAAAGTGGTCTTTCAAATCCTACCTCAGCTGCATAGCTTTGAGCTGAGTTCTTGTAGTGGCTCTTGTATCTGGCCATTCAAACTAATCAGACAGCTGCTCCACCTCTGCCCTGGCAGCAACATTTCCCCTTTTGCATCACAGATTATGCAGGACATAACAGTTCTAACCATTGGGATATTTTTGTCACTGAAATCTAATCTAATGAGTAAACACTGCCAGTTTCTCTTTCAACCGCTAAAAGCAGATTCAACTGCCTTTCTGCACCTTTTATTTTTAATTAAAATAAAAACACTGCTTCTTTTCTATTTTTCCATCAAAAACATGAAAAGATTCCTGAAAAAAAACTGAGCAAAAAAATCCCATTTCTTTCAAAAAATTGTGAAAACTAAAGTCTAATTTTTTTCTAGCCCTACAGATGCTTGAGACCTCTGGCCTGTGCTTCCAGATGGAGGAACTAGGAACTATGAAAAAACACAGGAAGACAGGCAGACAAGAATTTCCAATTTCTGCTTTCATGGCTACAAGTGAAAATGGGCAGTAGGGTGGGAGGAGGGAATAGGAGAGAACAAAAAATGCTGCAGCAAAAGTGACGGTGGATGCTCCATTGAAGTCCTATGGCCAGGTTTAATAACTAGACTCACATACTGTACAATCAGTATTTAAAAATGTTAGGCTATAAAGTTCTCATCACAAAATTTACCAGTATTTTCTCAAATATCCTAGTAGAAAATTGACATCGCTCTGTACAGTCATAACAAACTTAATTCCAAAAGAGAAAATAATCTTCATATTTCCAGTGATTTTCTATGCTTGCATAGTGTGCAATATATTGAAGAGAGAGTACAGTTCTGTAGAAGGCTGGAAAGATCCCACATGCCCCCCTTTAGCACACTGTTGCATTCATTTGAATTGAATCATACTTCAATAGCATATGACAGCCACTCAAAAAAAATCCCCCAAAACAGTAGTGGTATTCATTTCACCTGCTATTCAAAATGCCCAGCACGTGTTAACATTAACTCAAGCTGAGCGAAAACATCTCTGCAGAGTAACCAAGCACTTGGTTGCATTTCTGACCATCATTACAAAAATGGAAATACAACGCAACAGAATCATTTTCGTAGGAGCGGTGTATATTTTGTGGCTTCAGAAAACAGCCTCCTTTGTTCCCATCCCCAGTTCTGACTCAGGCAAAGCTCTCATTGCTTTCAGGCCTACTGATCAGCTATAATCTTAAAGGGGAGTAATATAAGCCATGTACACTCCATTAACAACAATTAGCACAACCAGATGAATAATATTAAATATGCGATAACAGAGGGTACGCTGGATGAGATATTATTTATTATTTGTATTCAAGTTGTGCTGAGGAGCCCCAGTTACAGGCCAAGACCCCACTGTGATAGGTGCTGTACAAACACAGAACAAAAAGACAATCCATGATCCAAAGATTGTTTAAATCTTGGATCCAAATCCAAGTTTAAAAAAAACAGACAGTACAAGGAAACAATATTAGTCAGCATGATAGGCAGTGGTCTCAGCACATCAGCAGCCTAACTGTTGTCAAGTTTTTTGTAGACACCATAGAAAGGAGAGTTTTAAGGAGGATTTTGAAGGAGGATAATGTGTTAATTTTGCAGCTGTTTACATGGTGCTCCTCTCAATTGACAGGCAGCATTGGAAAAAGTATGAAGGTGCTTGTTGTAAAATTTAACAATGAGAGATGACAGGCAGGGTAGGGATAGGCCTTGAACGTGAAGAACAAGTAGCTTATGTCCGATGCAATTCAGAAGGGGGAGGCAGTAGAGGGATGCAAAAAGAGGAATGACATGGTCAAAGTGACGGGCTAGGAACATGATCTTTGCAGCATCATTCTGAAATGATATGAACAGCGTAAGATTGCATTTGTCAAGGCCAGAGCAGTGGTGAAGCTAATAGAAAAGGAAATGGGGATCGGAGGATGATCATCACCCCACCCTCAGTGGCCTTTAGGTGCATGCATAGCATCTTTTCAAATATATTATGCAATTGACAAAAGGAGGTGCATGACACAAATGTTCACATGGATATGGAGAATGAGTCTGCCTTGTGCTCACTCAGCAGCGGTGGCTCCTGTTCCGTAGGGCTGTACACAGCTCCCAGATCCAGGTGTTGCACCAGGGTGCACAGAGTCACGTGGCCCTGAACTGCCTGTGCACCATACTCAAATTTGACCCAGCAACCCCTCTATCCTGATGGAGGGGCAGCCGAGCCAAACCTGAATGGCACTGCAACTGCATATGTCAGCTCGCAACATCCAGAGTGGGGAGCTGGGCCCATTCTTGTGGGCCAGGAGTCACTACTGCTGGGTGACTGCAGGCCAGGCTCACTCTCCAGCTCCCACACCTCACCCTGGCTGGGGCCTCCCCTCCACACCGGGCCAGGATTAGGGTTGCGGTGCCAGGGTAGAGAGTGCAGCAGGCATGGTAACGTGAAATCAGCAAGCCAACAGGTATAATTGCAGGTGGCATCATCAATGACCCATCGCCTCCTCCTCCCTTGGAAATACTGACTCCACCACTGAGCCAGGGAGAAGAATGTTACAGTAATCAAGATTTGAGATTATGACACCCTGGACACGAGATTTAACTGTGGGGATAGCTAGGAAAGGCCGTGTTTGACAGATGTTATGCAGAATAAATTGACAAGATTTAGACATAGCCTTGATGTGAGAACCTAGACAGAGGTCCGAGTTGAAGATGACATCCAGATTATCACCCCAAGTGACAGGCAGAATGGTGGTGTTGTCCACAGTGATACAGGAAGGAGATAGTGAAGAGGGCTTGGGGTAGGTGGCGGGGGGGGGGAATTAAAAGCTCTCATAGACTCATAGACTTTAAGGTCAGAAGGGACCATTATGATCATCTGGTCTGACCCCCTGCATGCTGCAGGCCATAAAACCGTCCCTACCCCTTCCCTGCACTCTGCTGTTGAAGTCCCCAATCCTGTTTTAGGTGACTTCAATCGGCAGAAGCCCTCCTGCTAGAGATCCCTGCCCTATGCTGCGGAGGAAGGCGAAAAACCTCCAGAGGCTCAGCCAATCTGCCCTGGAGGAAAATTCCTTCCCGACCCCAAATATGGCGATCAGTAAGACCCCGAGCATATAGGCAAGAGTCTCCAGCCTGACCCCTGTCAGCCATTATACAATTTACCTACCATTTCTTGGTTTTCCTTGACTACTATGTTTTACCATTAAACCATTCCCTCCATAAATTTATCTAACTTAATCTTAAAACCAGACAGGTCCGTCGCCCCCACCGTTTCCCTCGGAAGGCCGTTCCAATATTTCACCCCTCTGACGGTCAGAAACCTTCGTCTAATTTCAAGCCTGAACCTCCCCACGGCCAGTTTATATCCATTCGTTCTCGTATCCACATTAGTACTAAACTGGAATAATTCTTCTCCCTCCCTCGTATTAATCCCTCTAATATATTTAAAGATAGCAATCATATCCCCCCTCAGCCTTCGCTTTGTCAGACTAAACAACCCAAGCTCCTCTAGTCTCTTTTCATACGACAGGTTTTCCATTCCTCTGATCATCCTAGTGGCCCTTCTCTGCACCCGTTCCAGTTTGAGTTCATCTTTTTTAAACATGGGAGACCAGAACTGCACACAGTACTCCAAATGAGGTCTCACCAGCGCCTTGTACAACGGAAGCAGGACCTCCTTATCCCTACTAGATATACCTCGCCTAATGCATCCCAAGACAGCATTGGCTTTTTTCACCGCCACGTCGCATTGTCGACTCATAGTCATCCTGCGGTCTACTAGGACCCCTAGGTCCTTCTCCTCTTCCGTTACTTCTAACCAATGCGTCCCCATCTTGTAACTAAAATTTTTATTAGTCATCCCCAAATGCATCACCTTACACTTTTTACTATTAAATTTCATCCTATTCCTGATACTCCAATTCACAAGCTCGTTCAAGTCTCCCTGCAGGATATCCCTATCCTCCTCCGAATTTACAACGCCTCCCACCTTCGTATCATCCGCAAACTTTATCAGCCCACTCCTGCAATCGGTTCCGAGGTCAGTTATAAATAGATTAAATAAAATGGGTCCCAAAACCGAACCTTGAGGCACTCCACTAGTAACCTCCCTCCAACCTGACAGTTCACCCTTTAATACGACCCGCTGCATTCTCCCCATTAACCAATTCCTTATCCACCTCTGGATTTTCATATCGATCCCCATGTTTTTCAGTTTAACCAATAATTCCTCATGGGGTACAGTATCAAACGCTTTACTGAAATCCAGGTATATTAGGTCCACCGCATTTCCCTTATCTAATAAATCCGTTACTTTCTCAAAGAAGGAGATCAGATTCGTTTGGCACGATCTGCCCTTCGTAAAACCATGTTGTAATTTATCGCAATTGCCACTAACCTCCAGGTCCTCAACTAGTTTCTCTTTCAGAATTTTCTCTAATACCTTGCACACTACAGATGTTAAACTAACAGGCCTGTAATTACCCGGATCACTTTTTTTCCCTTTCTTGAAAATAGGAACCACATTAGCTATTCTCCAGTCTAACGGGACCACCCCCGAGTTTACAGATTCATTAAATATTATCGCTAATGGGCCTGCTATTTCCCGCGCCAATTCCTTCAATATTCTCGGATGAAGATCGTCCGGTCCTCCCGACTTAGCCCCATTAAGGCATTCAAGTTTTGTTTCTACCTCGGATACGGTAATCCCCCATCCTGAATGCCCCTCTGTAGTGGTGCTAGTATCCCTAATACCTTCATTGGCCTCATTAAACACCGATGCAAAATATTCATTGAGATATTGCGCCATGCCTAGATTGTCTTTTATCTCCTCTCCGGCAATAGTCTTCAGCGGTCCCACTTCTTCTTTCTTTGCTTTCTTCCTATTTATATGGCTGTAAAACCTCTTACTATTGCTTTTAATTCCCCTCGCTAGGTCCAACTCTACACGGCCTTTGGCCTTTCTCACTCTATCTCTACATTCTCTGACTTCGCTAAGGTAAGTTTCTTTACTAATCCCTCCCCTCTTCCACTCTTTGTACGCTTTCTGTTTTTTCCTAATCGCCCCTTTGAGTCGGTCGCTCATCCAGCTCGGTCTAAATCTCCTGCTTTGTAATCTTTTTCCCTTTTTTGGAATGCAGGCCTCCGACAGCTCATGCATCTTTAACTTGAAGTAATCCCAGGCTTCTTCTGCCTTTAGATCCATTAATACGTTTGCCCAATCCACTTCCCTTACCAGTCCCCTTAATTTGTTAAAATTGGCCTTTTTAAAATTATAAACCCTAGTCTTTGACTTAATTCTGTTACTCCTCCCATGTATTTTAAACCGAATTAGCTCATGATCACTGGAGCCCAAATTGTCCCCCACTACCACTTCCTCAACGAGGTCCTCACTACTTACCAGAATCAAATCTAAAATGGCCTCCCCCCTCGTCGGTTCAGCTACCACTTGATGAAGGAATTGATCAGCAAGCACATCTAGGAACATCTGAGCCCTATTATTACTACTAGCGTTTGTGCCCCAATCTATATCCGGGAAGTTAAAGTCCCCCATAATTACACAGTTTCTATTAGTAATTACTTCTCTAAACACATTAAATAGTTCCTTATCCATATCCTGGGTCGATCCCGGCGGTCTATAGCACACTCCGAGCACTATCCCCGGAGAGGCTCTAGTAGTCCTATTACCCAGTGTGAGTATTGCCCAGACGGACTCTGTGTTATCTAATCCATCAACTATTATTTCTTTACAGCTTATTTCACTATTGACATACAATGCCACCCCCCCACCTTTACCTTTGTTCCGGTCTTTCCTAAGCAGCGCATACCCCTCCATACCTGTGTTCCAGTCGTGACTGCCATTCCACCACGTTTCTGTTATTCCTACGATATCTGGTTTCAGCTCTTGGACCAAGAGCTCCAATTCCTTCATTTTATTACCTAGGCTTCTGGCATTGGTGTATAAACACCCTAATGTATGTCGTTTAGCCTGTCTCCCATTCGTAGCACTATAAGTTGCGGGCCTCCTTGCGTCCGTCCCCCCTGTCCTTCCTATGTCCAATCTCATCTCCCCGGCTATGTCTCCTCTCATTTTACTCACCTTTTCCATACTGGAATCTGGCGTGGAGATTAACTGTGCATCTCCCAACCTTCTCCCCAAACTTCCTAGTTTAAAGCTCTTTTGATAAGATGAGCCAGCCTCCCTCCCAGAAGTCTATTTCCTTCCCTACTCAGGTGAAGCCCATCCCGCGAGAACAGGTGTCTGTCCCCGAAAGCCTCCCAGTGGCCATACATCCCAAAGCCCTCCTTATAGCACCACTCTCTTAGCGAACTATTTATTCTCTGTTTTAGTCATGCTGAGCTTGAGTTGATGACTGCACATCTATGTCAGAGACATGACAAAATTTTAGTTTGGACAGAAGAAAATACATCAACATAGACATGACAGTTGAGTTTGTGTTTTCTGATAAGATTACCTAGAGATATGGTGTAGAGGGAGAAAAGGACCAAGGACAGAGCCCCGTGGAAGCCCCCACAGAAAGCTGGAACAGGAATGAGGAGGATCCTCAAAAGGACACATTGAAGGAGCAATTAAAGAGGCATAAAGAGAACTAAGAGAGGACAGAGTCACAAAAGCCAAGGGAGGGCAAGATTTCAAGGAGTGTGCAGTTGACTATGTCAAAGGCAGCTTTCAGACGATGAGGATGGAGTACCGGTTTTGAACTCTGTCTGAAAAGTTATTTTTATTGTGAATATTAAGTACTTCAATTTCTTGTTCAATTTCTAATTACTTCAGTTCTCTTCAGACTTGTCAATAGAATAGAAGACATGTTTATTTGTTTTTGTAAATCCCTATGTGGGTGGGCAAGCATATAAAAGGATATATGAGACTTCATAGGAAATATCATTTGTATTACCATCATAATTATTTCTGGAGGTTTTACTACTACCGAGTGGCCATTTTGTCTTTTACAGAGTGTATCACATTCAGCGTACCCTTTAAGAAACTGATATCTGGCTGCATAATTTCTAAATAATATTTTTCTAATTGCCTGAACGTTTTGAAAAAATACAATTAAGAGTTCAGGCAAAAATAGAATGTGAAGAGATCCTGATTTGCCATTGCTCTGCATCATGTGTAGTTATTTTCATGAGTGCCAGGTGAGAATAAAAGACTATCATTCTGTTTGGTAATACTTTATACCCATTTGGTTCTTGCATAAATAAATACATGACATGCAGGGTAACAGAGACTGGGGCCTAAAGTCTATAACTTTGCAAACATACATTATGAATGCTTACAGTATTCAACATCTAATTAAAAGTAAATTTCAAGGGGTGTGCAAAGTAATTTTAAATATATATCAATATTTATGTGTATGTTTTCTACCATCTTTCTAGAAACTGAACTATGTTCTCCCCAGTGAAGTTCAACACATAGTTGATTTATTATAAATATATTTTACTCACATAATAGAACCTAGAGATGTTGCTGTATGAAGAATTGTTATAGATTTGCAAGCAGATGTTGCAGCACTGATACAATACAGACCTGCTCTGCTTTGATTTCCTGAAAGCTGTAGCATTAGCACCATGGTGATGTTACTACTGTATCACATTAATGCAGACATCCATATTTCAAGAACCAAGTCTTTAAAAATATAAGGGGAAAAAAAACCTTCTTGAAGAGTTCATTTTAAAAATTATATCTAATTGCTGTGCACTATAAGCATATCCATGTCTACTTTTATTTAAATGCAGAGTTTTCAAGAAAGATTTTAGTTTTTGTTAAATTTTTAACAAAGTATTGATTATCTCATTAAAGTAGTTCTAGGAAAACAGAGCCATATATTTACATGTAGCTTCTGAGCAGACAGATATCACTTCAACTTCTTACATTGTAATAACTTCAATACTGATTGTATTTAGCAGCCTAACCATGACACCAAATACCAGATTATTATTTGTTCTAGTTCATGATAAACTGATATGTACCAATGGCTCTAACTCACTTGAGTAGTCCCATTCAAGTGGAACCACTGGCATTCAGGGGTCAATCCTGCGAACAGGTATGCACCTGAACAATATTGGATTACAATGGGACTGCTCACATTAATAAATATTTGCTGAAGGCTCAAGACCATACTTTTAAAAATGCCTGTTGTTCCTTGATATGGTAAAGAAACAAATAAAATTCAACCACAGCCATGATAACAAATATTCAATATCATGTTCAGTAACTGGAATTCTGCATCAGTTAGGCAATCAGTTTAATACAACAGGTGGTTTCAGGGGCTATGCTAACTAATTGGCCCAAATCAATATTTAAGCATTATTGACAGATATTGGACATAACACATTACCAATAAAATATATCTAAAACCAACATCCAAATATTAATTTCAGATTCTATTACAGTTCCTTATTTGGTCCCCATTAACATAGTCTCTGAAAACTGCACAGTCTTTTATATATTTATCTTCACCAAAACCCTGTGAGGTCGGGAATTACTATTATCCTCATTTTAGAGAGACACAGAGTGTGTCTACACTGCAAAAAGGTGTGTTCTTAACTTGGATTAGCTAATCTGCATTGGCTATTTTGGGTTAAAATAGTAGTGAAGGCATGGCAACAAACTTGGGTTAGTAGCTCAAGTTGAACCCCATGCTCCCCCATAGGCAAGGCACTATAGGCACTTACAGGGATCCGTTTCCCCCTTCTGCCTAGGGGTGCCAGGTATCCAGTTTTCAACCGGAATGCCTGGTCGAAAAGGGACTCTGGCAGCACCTCTGACCATTAAAAATCCGGTCATCTGCACAGCGGGGCTAAGGCGGGCTCCCTGCCTGCCGTGGCCCTGTGCAGCTCCCAGAAGCAGTGGCATGTCCCCATTCCAGCTCCTAGGCATAAGAGCAGCCAGGGAGCTACATGCACTGCCCCAACTCAAATGCCAGCTCCGCAGCTCCCATTGGCCAGGAACCTTGACCAATGGGAGCTGTGGGAGCGGCACTTGCGGACGGGGCAGTGTGCAGAGCCTCCTGACCGCGCCTCTGCGTAGGAGCCGGAGGGGGGGACATGCCACTGCTTCCGGGAGTTGCTTGAGGTAAGCGTCACCCGAAGCCTACACCTGTGACCCCATCCCCTGCCCCAGCCCTGATCCCCCTCCTACCCTCCAAACCCCTTAGTCCCAGCCCAGAGCATCCTTCTGTACCCCAAACCCCTCTTCCCCAGCCCCACGCCATTGCCCTAGCCACTGGATTACAGAATATTCTTATGTGGAGTGCTCTTAATCTCTCCTATTGAATCCAGGAGTGCTTAAATAATTAAATACACCTCTACCCCGATATAACGCTGTCCTCAGGAGCCAAAAAATCTTACCGCGTTATAGGTGAAACCGCGTTATATCGAACTTGCTTTGATCCGCCGGAGTGCGCAGCCCCGCCCCCCCGGAGCGCTGCTTTACTGTGTTATATCCGAATTCGTGTTATATCGCGTCGCGTTATATCGGGGTAGAGGTGTAGTCAGTGGTACCAAAGAGAGAGCAAGAATAACCAGTAGCCTGGTAGTAAGGAGAGACACCTGGAAGGTGGGAGAATGTCCCTGCTCCAAAGACTGACTGTAAAAAGTAGAAGCACTTCAACAGGAGAGATTAAAAGACACCCACCCACCCTCATCAGATAGCTCAATGGCTCAGACACTCACCTGCAATATGGAAGACCCGAATTCAAATCCTCTCCATGCCTCAGGCAGAGGAGGGGGATTGAATGCAGGTCTCTCACATCCCAAGCGAAATAAGCTTATAAGGAAGGCACCCACTTCCTCCTCCTCCAGTCAGTTCAACCCAAACCAGGTGTTTTTTTTAAAACACATTTTTGGAATGGCCAGCAAACCAAAAAAATCAATTATTCACTCTATCTACTCCCGAGTCCCAGGCTACCACTCTAACCACAGGATCATCCTTCCACTCCCATACTCCACTCAGCTAACTTATTGACAGTAATAAACAGTAGCATCTGGCTCTCATGTGAGCTGATTTGTACCACAGGGCAATCTATATCTTTGTCTCCTCTGGACATTTAGATGGATGGAATGTGCGCCCAGTGTGTTACAACAACCCTGAAATGCTTTTGGCTCTGACTGGGAACACATTAGCATTAACTTAAATCTGCTGCTTTGTTTACTACATGAGATATCTGCTTGTGTTTTATGACTAAATAGTATCAGTTAAAGAGACCCAAACATTGTACACAGCAATATACAGTACGTGACAAAAGCTATCCACTGTAGACAAAACCAAATGGGCATCAATTTACATTTACACTTCAAAAGCATCATATTATAAATCATGTATTTGTTTTCAAAACCATGAGAGAGTCATTATGCACAACATCAATGACCTTAAAAAATTTCAGAAAGCTTAAGAAACTGGGTCCAGGCCTGCTGATAAAGAAATTGATTAACCTATTTCTGGGCACACACTGGTGTGACTATTGATTTCAGTGGAGATATTCCTGAGATAATTGATGAAAGAAAGCAGAATCAGGGCCAATGGAAGTTTTGGGACTCACTTTCAACTGGGGCAGGCACTAGGGTTGGGTGGGGCTGGGGATGAGGGGTTTGGGGTACAGGAGGGTGCTCTGTGCTGGGATTGAGGGGTTCGGAAGGCGGGAGGGGGATCAGGGCTGGGTCAGGAGATCTGGGCGTGGGAGGGGGTCAGGGGTGCAGGCTCTGAGCAGCGCTTACCTCAAGTATGGCAATATATTTATTTGAATAAATCACTCTTGAGAGAGAGAGAGAGAGAGAGACAGACAGACAGACAGACAGACAGACAGACAGACAGACATGAAATAGTTCGAGCAAGAGGCTTTTATTTATTTATTCAGAGCTACAAGCTGGTAGGCCTAGAACAGCTCTTTAATTATACTTAGAAAAAACTCAAGCACTGTTGACAAGTGATAATTTATTGTACTATATCAATGTAGCTTAATGCCTAGATTGAAAAGACAGGTCAAGGATTGTACACGGTCTGCATAATTACCTACAGTTTGCTAGGGTAAGCTGATTGCTGCAGACTAATAAAATAATCCAGCAATACCATAACCAAGATTTATTACAAAACCACGCCCCGTGAAACATTTTAGCCACCAACAATACAGATGAAAAACAAGAAGATATGTGATTTTCATCTCTATTTGAAAAATAATTGGAAGCAAATTCCCGAATCCTGTTGAGAAGACAAAGTCCAGATTCAACAATTATAACAGATGGACATTAGGCGCCTGATCCAAAGCCAACTGAAGTCAAAGGGAATCTTTCCATTTATCTTAATAGGCTTTTGATCAGGTCCTCTGTTACCATCGCTGAGCAGACTAATACCAGGTTATCTTTTGAAATCACATTCCATTTACTACTGCGCACTGCAATTCTGTTCACTCGTCTGAATGGTTAAGAAAATATGGGGATAAAGAGAAGTAAACATGACTGAACATAAGTGATTAAAAAAATGCAACACGAAAGCCACCTGAACACAGTTAGCAAAAGAAATGTAGTTTAGCAAAGAGCTTTTTAAAATATCTGTTTTTCTGCATACATACGATACTGTATCAACCTGCTCTTTCAACATGTGCTAACAGTAAACATGGATCATCCCACGAAAACACTACAATAGAGCACGACTGTAGTGTAAACATCTTCTAAGCAGCTGTTATTTGTAACCAAAGCGGTATCCAAGTATTAAGGCCTCCTCCATACCTCAGCTATAAAGATCAAACACATGCATCTGCCCTAGGAAAACAAAATCGGAAACAGCTAACATATCTTTTTGCCCAGTCTCCTATAATAAAATTACTTGTAATAATTTGAGCTTAATATGTACTTTGGTGGATTGTTTTTCTCTGAAACATTTTCTCCCATAGAATAAGCAACTAAAAACACGTCAGATACCTTAGTACAACTGAGACTGTTTTAAGGGACATAAGTAATATTGGTGATTTCCTTTTTCCTGTGTAAAGCATGAAACCAGAGTCAAAGCAAGGAAAAGAATCTAGATTTGTAAACACCCAAGGACCCTATTCAATACTCCTTACTCATACTTCACTCAGACAAAATTCAACACCTGTGATTCTCTGACTAATCATTTCTAACAAAAAGGTTACCTTCATTCAATAGCTCATTACTAAAAAAGGTCAGTTACTAACTGATCTTCATTATCTTGATAAGAAAGTGGAATCGGGGTGGAGTCACCTCACCTCACAATAGTCTATTGTTCTGCATTGCTTGAAAAAAATCTTATGGAGAGGAGCTGCTTTCTACCCCAAAACACCTGTTTATATGGGGAGGAAGAAATAAAACTCCCTAATAACCTGTAGAAAATAATCCTTTGGATTGGGGGCCTTTTAGAAATCATGCAGGATTTTATTAATAAATCTCTCAGTGTGCCTTCTCAAAAGCTCATTCTTATTGTTGGCAACATTATTATCCTTTTATAAATACTTCAATAGAAAGGCGTTTGCAGCTGGGAGCAAAACTCACTTTCAAACCATTGCCTTCAAATAAAAATGGGAATTTACTTTCTGATGCCCCCAAACAATAGGGGAAATCTTTTATTTTAGATATCTTTTCCCAGAAGGCAGATTTCCTGTTCTCTTTGAAGAACACTGGTTACAGTCTTCCTACCCTTCTCTGCAGCTCTGCATTTCAATAGTTTTCACACAATATAACCCAAACTCTAGGGTTTCTACTTACAACCCTACAACTGTCCTGGTCAGAGGAAGGGTCTGGGCAACACATACACAGACATTTTTCTTTGTCAGTAACACATTTTAGAAACTCTTACCTCCCCATCCCCAAAACTCTCCCCCCTCCATCCAACAAGAAAACTACCATTCATTTTGCCACAACCTCTAAGACACAAATCCAAATATCCTATCACTGTTTCCTGCAAGAGACAACACTGCTTTTTTGCAGGGAAACCTCCAAAGGGAAGAGAATCATTAAGTCTACTCAAGACTAGTTTGGAAATCTGAACTAAATCAACAGCAGTCATAATTCTGCATCCAACTACAACAGCAAGTGCAGAGCAAAGCTGCCATGAGCCTGTGGTACATGGATGTTACAAAGATCAGTGATAAGGATGAGGATCTGTCTGCATCAATTCCTGCAGTTTGCAAATCCACTGGTAACACACAGCACTTCCCTGCTGCAAGTCAATAAAGGAATTCAGCTAAGGAGCCTCAACCCCCTACAGCGTCCCGGTCGCAGAATGATACAATACAACCACTCACAGCCAACACCAGGCTCTCTTCCTCTCTGCGCTGTGACCCCTCCCTGCACAAGGGACAAGTCAGCGAGCCTCCAAGCTTTCCTGCAAACTGATGTCTCTTCTAGCTCCAACAGACTTTCCGATTACAGCCTCCTTACTGTAATCCATGTGCTTGCTGCTGGCCAGTGCCTGCAGCCCACACAGCACCACATGATCACTATGACAACATTAGAGCCTCCCGGTAGGGTTGCCAACCTCCAGGATTGCCCTGGAGTCTCCAGGAATTAAAGATTATATCATGTGATGAAAACTCCAGGAATACATCCAACCAAAACTGGCAACCCTACCTCCTGAATGCTCCAAGCCATCCGCCCACAAGAACTTGGCTCTCCTCAGTTGCATTTAGATTCCTGAGCATCACAGCTGGTAGGTAACACGGCTCTGAATGAGTTTGTGTAGATTCTTCCAGAGATTGCTGCTCCCCCTTGGGACGCTAATAAATAGCATGGCTCTCTGGTTCCTTTAATGCAGTGGTTCTTAACCTTTACTGCAGCCTGTACCCCTTTGCCTCTCAAAATATGTTCTCACACCCCTTATCAAAAATCAAAGTATGTTCTCACACCCCTTATCAAAAATCGTTGAAGTAGGTCAGTTCTTTAAACCTAGATATATTTTTTGTTTGTACATTACAGTAATCGTTAAAAATGTATAATGTTAATAAATACATAGGTTTGATGAAACAAAGTAGTTGTACTTACATGCCTATGCTTAATTTGTATTTTCAATTATTTACCTTTTAAAAAAATCTGGCATGTCTTGCACCCCCAGAAAGGGCATCTCGCACCCCCAGGGGGTGCGTGCACCCCAGGTTAAGAACCACTGCTTTAATGACAGGAATTTACCATTCTAGCAGAAGCCCAGGGGACCAACAGCAGTGTCAGGGAATGTGTGAAGCCCTTCACCCTCACAACACTGAACCTGAACCCAATAGATGGCAATCCCCAAATGAAGCACTACCACTTCCCCCAGCCACATGAGCTGAGGGAGGCAGTTCTTGAGGCTGAAGCCTCCCCAGGGACCATAGTTATTTCACAGCCCCTGAAACCGGGGCCGGCTCCAGCATTTCTGCCGCCCCAAGCAAAAAAAAAAAAAAAAAAAAAATCTGTGATCACAATCGGCGGCGGCATTTGGGGGAAAAAGAAAAAAAAAAAGCCGCGATCGGCAGCGGCAATTCAGTAGCAGGTCCTTTGCTCCTAGAGGGAGTGAGGGACCTGCCATCCCCGAATTGCCACACGTGCTGCCCCTTCTCCCTTGGCCGCCCCAAGCACTTGCTTGTTAAGCTGGTGCCTGGAGCCAGCCCTGCCTGCAACTATCACAACATGTGACAACCATCACTCTACTTTCATGTTACTCCCCTTCCCTTTGCCAGCCTTCTCTGTGTACAACGTAAGTTCCTTGGGACAGGGACCGCCTTTCACTGTCAAGCACTTAGCACTCTGGATGCCAGTGTCATACAAATAATCACCACCACAATGTGTACAGGAGCACCTGGAGCTTCTCTTTCCTGATTGAAGTGTAAACGCAAGGTGATGATTTCAGGAATGTACATGTAGTTTCATAGGCAAACAACCTCCAACCCAAAATCACCACCATCACCATCCTTAAAGAAAAACAGAAACAAAATTACAGTGGTAATGGTTTTGCTGCAAAAAGGAGTCTCTGGAGGAAAGCAGCTGCTTCAGAATCATGCGGGAAACTGCTAGTCTAGGTGGCCAGCTGAGAAGGGAGACCTTCAGTTTTGTTAGAACGATTGAGAACCCAATGCACTACTGCATTTTTATGGCAGTGCAAGTCCACTGAAATCAGTGAAGTTGCACTGGCGTAAAACTGGAGTAACGAAGTGGTGAATCAGGTCCATTATATCTAAACTTGCTTCTGGTGGGCACTATAGGAGGAGAAGGGGGTTTTTTGAATGAGACTTGAATAAAGCGAGTGGTGGCTTGACAACATGGCCTGGGGAGGGGGCAGAATGGAAAAATCCACAGCAACAGCAATGGAAGGAAATAAATGGAAGGGTTGAAGCTGGTATAGCTGGTGAAACAAAATATGGGAGTAGATTATGCTTCTTAGATCGCATTGGGCCTATTTGATTTCTTTCAGGTACAAGATGTAAAGTTGACTTGAGACTTACTGAACAATAACATCAAGGATTTTTATACACACACACACACACACACACACACACACAGTAGTAAGCTCTAAGATTTGAATGGTGTCCCAGCGTAGTCTCAGAGTATGGGTATGCTTGCTGGGGTCCATCTGTGATCGGACACTCTTGCCGTATGACAAGAGAGGATGTGTGCACAACACAGCACAGTCTGGCAAACACTAAAAGAGATTCATTTGATGGCTGTGGCCACGGAAACTGTACACAAGAATATCATAGTAACCAAGGCACCTCAGGTAAATTGAAAGTTCTTTTTCTGTTGACTTTTTTTGTCCTAAATTAAATGAGTAAAAACTAATGAAAAAGCAGGAGAGTGTTTGGTATTTCATTCTTATGGAGGGAGCAATATGTAAAAGACAAAAACAAATAAACCCACACACTTTAAAGAGGAAAACTGGGTTCTGTTACCCTTAAAATCATCCTTCTAAAAGGCCAATGGGAGTTTTGCCATTGATTTCAGAAGGAGCTGGTTCAAAATCTTTGAGTAATATGTTCCAGATGATCTTATTGCTCCAAGCTTTAGCATGTGCATGGACGGGTTAGGATAGCATTAATTCCAAGTATAAAATACAAATTATGAATAACGCCATATGAACAGCAAAAATATGTACCAGGTGATGACTTGCTACTTTTTGAAATACGTTTACCAAATTCAGCCCTCTAAGGTAGTCACTGGATTGCATGGTGAAATTCAAATACTGCAGGCTGGCCAAACTACAAAATATTATTGAAGTAGATATTCTGAAGTAAATCTGGATAGCATTTCTGATGAGATTCCACTACAAAATCCTTGATACCATTAAAAAGTATCTTTGGAACCATTTATAAAATATGTGTTAAAATGCAATTGTAATCTGTGGTTTAATATACAGTATTTTTAAAATATATATGGACTGTGAAAATACATACTGTAATTTGCCTAGATTATCACAAAGCAAGCATAGTAGATACTTAAGAATAAACTAGTTTAAACCCTGCTCTCGCTTTTTTAGCATAGGAAGTTCAGATGCTATCTGCAGTCTACAAGGAAGGTTAATCTTATAAAGAGGCTTTGAATGGAGTTCTTTCAATGTTGGTAACTCTTTGCAATGGAAATTTTGTAATGCCTTGCTGCAAGTTCACATTCCTCCAATAAGCTTTAGTGAGAACTGAGTTTATAAAGGATTAGAGGACCAAGTTTAATAAAGGCAAAAACTAATTTGAGTGTCTGGATGGATTATTTGGAGACCACATTCTGGGCCAGTTCTGTCTTGGGGCCTTATTCAAAGTAAGTGCGTCTTTCCATTGATTTCTATAGGTGTTGAGGCCAGGACCTTAAATCCACATGTGGTACACCTACTGAAATCAGTGGCTTTCTCAGGTAGACCTACTACGCTATTCAACCCCTCATAGTATATGTGCAGATAGCTTCTTTCCTCTCTCATTTCTCAGAAATAAGGGAACACCAAAGCAGAACCCAAAGCAAACCACTGTAGGATATTGGCTAAGGAATAACAACTTGTAAATAAAAAAATTAAAGTCAGCAAAGCATAGACAGTATTCTTTACAGATGCCTAGGAAAACAGCGCTGTGTTGTGGTTCAGAGAAAATGCCAACAGCACTTCTACATAATAATAGACACGTCAGTGCAGCATGGGCATTAGAATAGTAATATTGTCGTCATTATAGTGTTGTCACTGTAACAGCATCTAAAAGTGAAATGAACTTGATGTTTTCTTTAAGTGCAAATTTACAAGGAAGACCAGAAAAGCATCTCTACATAGAGGACCCAATCCTGTAGTCCTTGCACGTTGCATACTGGGCCCTTAATTGTTACAACCATACTGGATTTGGAGGTTTTAGTGGGTAAGTATTACCCTGAAAATTGAGAAACTGACAGAAGGTGGGATATAACAACATATTATTAAAGGGAAAAGGACAATAATTAGTATGCAGAAATATATAAAAGGATATAAGGAGATTATAGTGTGACACTGCACATCAGCTCATGCTTTCAATCGCCAGTCAAGGGGTATTTGGATCCAGGGGGTTTTCATTCTGACACAGCTCTAATGATCATGCTAAATATCAACCCAATTAAATAAAAAACAACAAAAATAAATAGTTATGGGTGCTGGAGTTTGTGCATAGTTGTTGTACAGACCTCTTCTTGAATGAAACCTTGAGGTTCTGTGGGAGAAGATAGATAAGTGAACATGGTTTGCACACAACTTAACAACATGACTGATATTTCCCATCCTGGATTTAAAATCACTTAGTTTGACTTCAAAATATATTATAGACTCCAGTACTGTTTATGCAGCCTGGGAAAGCATGAGTATTTTGGATCTTGCTATGCAAAACATGCACAAGCAGGACAAGTTAAAGTGAGGAAACCTAGATAATGTCTATAATGGAACCTCTTTTTTGGTTTCTCCCCATTCCTGCTCCCATTTTTTCTGATGCATCTAAAAATCACTTTTTTCATTCATTGTGAATGAAATCAATAATGCTTTTAGCTATATAGAGTAAAAACAAAGTTGATCCTGATCCAACTTCCTTGCACAGCCAAAGTTCCCACTGAGTTCAGTGAGTGCCAAAGGAATGCTGGATAATGCTCAAAATGGCAATATTATAATCCAATAGTACCACCCTGGAGTTAGGTGTAGGTGGTGATATTATAACAGTTCCCAAGGAATCTGCAGGTTGTCATATGTGAAAGTGTTGGGTAAGCTGCTATCTTCTCTTTTTTTTGCTTACAAAGAGAAAGCAAGCCATTATGCTTATCTTAAAATTAGAGTGGTTCCTCCAGACTTGGTTCAGTGATAGTTGCAAACTCATCATTAGATTAATCCAGTTTGACTATGGGTGTGTAGTTTCATTGAAATTAGTGGAGCTACACAAGTATGAAACTAGAGTAATGCAACAGTGAGTTGGGTCCTATGTATTTTCAAAACTGATACAGTAAGATTCAGGTCAGCATCAGGGATGAAAAATCAGAATGTTATCCAAACATAACTGGTTTCAAAGGGGATATTTGTATTTGCTGAACTTAGAATAGTTTTTCATTGTTAAGTCTGTTTAAAGATTTCTTAATGAGTGAAAAAGGCAAAAAAGGGGGGGAAAATCAATATTAGGAATCAACAGAAGAGACACAATCTGCTTCTTCAGATGAGAATAATACTATGGGGATTTCACCATCAAACTAGAGGCTTGTTTTTCTAAGCAAACAAAACTTCAGGCCAGAATGCTTTTTCCCACAACACCTGCTGAGGGAGCTCAAGGAGAGGACAACTCTACCAGATTCCCTCGTGGAGTGACTCCCATATTGTTACATAAGGGAAGATTTGTCCCTACTCTGCAGAATGAGCCACGGCAGGATGCCAAACATTAATTTGGCCCTGTGCCTCCATAATGGCTCTGTGCCCTTGATGGCCCTCATGCCTCTATCCCAGGGGTCGGCAACATTCGGCACGCGGCTCGCCAGGGTAAGCACCCTGGCGGGCCGGGNCTCATGGAAGTTCCTTCAGGAACATAATGTAGCCTGGGAATCTATTATCTTTCGCAAGGAGTCCCCTTCCATGGGTTGGAATAGCCCTTTAAGAGGGACTTCAGAGGCAGCTATGCATAGGGGAAGTCTCTGCTAGAGGAATTTGTTTCCATTGGTAACACGCTCTAAGGGATAGAGCAGGGGTCGGCAACGTTTGGCACGCGGCTCACCAGAGTAAGCACCCTGGCGGGCCGGGCTAGTTTTATTTACCTGCTGACGCGGCAGGTTCGGCCGATCGCGGCCCCCACTGGCCGCGGTTCGCCGTCCTGGGACAATGGGGGCGGCGAGAAGCCGTGTGAGCGAGCGATGTGCTGGCCGCGGCTTCTTGCCGCCCCCATTGTCCCAGGACGGCGAACCGCGGCCAGTGGGGGCCGCGATCGGCCGAACCTGCCGCGTCAGCAGGTAAATAAAACTAGCCCGGCCCGCCAGGGTGCTTACTCTGGTGAGCCGCGTGCCAAACGTTGCCGACCCCTGCTCTATCCCTTAGAGCGTGTTACCAATGGAAACAAATTCCTCTAGCAGAGACTTCCCCTATGCATAGCTGCCTCTGAAGTCCCTCTTAAAGGGCTATTCCAACCCATGGAAGGGGACTCCTTGCGAAAGATAATAGATTCCCAGGCTACATTATGTTCCTGAAGGAACTTCCATGAGATTGGAAGGAGAAGGATATGTCTGTCCATTCATTCAATATGTGCCAGTTCATCCTGACCCACCTAATAAAGGGCTACCAACTCCTCCAAACCAGCCTGCACCCTTTCTTCCCCACAATAGATACAAAGGCTATACACAAGGTCTTGGGAAGGAGGGAGGAAATGGTGCAACCAAGTTGAACCTCTTCCTTTCTACATGGGATTCTAGGTTAAGGGTGAGAGTTACCAAGCAACATCTTTGCTGGGTAAAGTGATAACTAAATGATCACTAAAGTGATCCAGTATTTCTGAACAGTATCTTTGCCACATGTCTCTTTTTACAAAATCGATTAAAGAATGCAACCTTCTTTTCAGCATAGACAGAATGAAATTCTCTGGTATTTGCTAATTTCCGGCACTATGTTTTTTTTTTTTTTTTTTTTTTAAATTACAGTTCTGTGCAGCTCTACTTTGTATTTTGGACATAATTAGGAAATGTGCTCCATAGAGTTCAGCCACCAACATGAGTCAAAGACATTCCAGCCGAGCGTTTTCCAAGAATCAAGACAGTAATCAGGACCCTTCTAAGGAATCCAATGATCCAGTGAGGAACTCCAAACATAGCAAGTAGTTTTAATCAATCTCAGAAAAGCAGCAGACCAATAAAATTCTGATTACAAAGTACACAGCTCCACACAGGATAGACTGATTCAGTGTATGGTTTCTTTGCCTTACTGAATCAAGCAAAAGTTAAAGAGATTGACTGATTTTTGGTCAAAAATTTTTATTCTGTTTTAATGATTGCTAAAATGTTCTGATGCAATTTGGAAGTGGGAGCTATCACAGGGTGGGCAAAGTTTGTGGCCCGAGGGCCACATCTGGGTGGGGAAATTGCATGCAGGGCCTAGAATGTAGGGCTCGGGCAAGGGGTTGGGGTGCGGGAGGGAGGGAATGCAGGATGAGGGGCGGTGTGCTGGAAGGGGCTCAGGGCAGGGGGTTGGGAGCTCAGGACAGGAGGTTGGGGTACAGAAGGGGTGCGGCAGGGATTTGAGGTGCAGGGTGCTGGAGGGGTTCAGGGTGCGGGCTCCAGCCCGGCGCCACTTACCTGGAGCAGCTCCGGGGTGGCAGTGGCACGCAGCGGAGCTAAAACAGGCTCCCGGCCTGCCCTGGCCCTGCACCGCTCCTGGAAGTGGTGGCAGAGGGCTCTGTGCACTGCCCTTCCCTGCGGGTACCTTCCCAGCTAACGGGAGCTGCAGGGGGAGGTGCCTGGAGGCAAGGGCAGCGCACGGAGCCCTCTGCCTCCCCTTCCCCAGGGGCCACAGGGATGTGGTGCCGGCCACTTCTAGCAGCGGCACGGGGCCCGCGGCTCCATGGGGGTGGCAATCACACGGGCAAGATCCAAAGCCCTGACAGGCCAGATCCGGCCCCCACTCCCGAGCTATCATGTTCTGTTACCCTACAAAGTGATAGGAAAAAGGAAAGGACATTTTATACCAGTTCATTGCAGTCCTGCTTTTTCCCAGAACTCCAGTTACCAAAAGTTGATTAATATCACTGAGGATTACACAATCTTCACTCCTACATACAGATCTCATTGGAGGGAAGTTCTGGATTTTGAGAACTCCACATTTTCTGAATGTGTCAAGTGCCACTGCCTGTAAAGATCTTCATAAAAACTAGAATTTTACTTTTCCCCTTGGGCTGCTGAGGATGGGGGAGGGAGGGGAAGTTTTCTGGGGCAGGAATCAGCAGATGCTGAAGCCATGCAGTAAAGATGGAGGGAAAGGTTATAGCATCTGCAGCTTGTGATTGTTTTCCATTTCCTATAGTTTTTAAAGCACTCTGCTCAGCTTATTAAGGGCTAAACTGTATTTTGTAATATGAGCTTCTTATTAGTGTACTACTAATAAAAAAAAATATCACTACCCAGAACATCGTGTGTTCTGGATCCTTTAATGAGATTGTCCTTGATGGAAGATATGAAGACATTTATTTCCTGTCAGCCTGACTCACACTAATGGACTATCAAACTGCAGTTTTTCCACTTGCTCCTAAAGACTTGTTGCAATGGAGATGGGTGCTTAGTGCACAGCAATGCCATCTTCTGGCATGGTTCCTGTGAGAAAGGGAACATGCTGAATGCAATTAAAAGAAAGCTCCTTTTCTGTGAAAACAGAAACTTGAGCTACACAATAAATCTTAGATTTTTCCCGTTCCATTACACATACTACTGGACTGTGATTGTTCAAGGGATTGAACTAAAACAGAGAGGGAGCACACACTGTGAACTGGAACAGCAAACTCACTCACGCAACTCTTACTGATCTATTTAGTGTGTCTCTGAGTGTGGAGACTGCGGATGATTCATACATAAGCACTCAAACAAATCACTGGGGTGAAATTCTTGCTGACATGGATGCCCTACACACCATGTATGGTTCACAATGGGGGCAGGGCATGAGTTTAGGGTGGAGGACAGGGCTGCTGAGCAGAACAATCATTGCACACGTCTGTGCACTGTGGAAGTGGTCTGTGCATCAGCAAACATGCTTGACATGTCTAGTTTTTAAATTTAATACACACTTATTTAATATGAAAATTTGTGTTTCCAGAAAAAGAAAAAAAAAAGCAATGTGGGAGAACATATCACATTCATATAATTTAAATAAAGTACTAGAAGCTTGGAGTTAATTTCAACAATTCTGTCCCTATATCCCCATATGCCCTGTCCATCTGAAAGTAGCAGACTTATTAAGGGGTGCTATGGATCTGAATGCTGCACTGAACAGGGCCTTCAGATTTGGCAGTGATGTGCTGCCCAGGTTGCATCCAGGATTTGCAAGGCCCACCTTGCACTACACCTTGGAGTGCTCAAGAGTATAGACTAGTAACAATGAATGTGGAACTGGTCAGTTCTTAAAGTGCAGTTCTGCACTGAAAAGTAACTCCAGAAAACATGGCATCATGGGATTTCATGTTTATTTTATTTCAGTGATTTTTGTACTGAATGATAATCTGATGTTTTACAAAAATGCCAATCCTGCAAACTCAGCCTGAGCTCAGGGAATCCTGGTTCTTTTCTATTCACACCTCATCACCAGTAATGATGATTCCACAGGCCAAATAAAGCTATGGCTACACTACAGAGCTTACAGTGGTGCCGCTGTAAATTCTCTAGTGTAACCGCTCTAAGAGAGCTCTCCCGTTGACTTAATTAACCCATCCCCAACGAGTGACGGCAGCTATGACATAGTGCTGTCCACACCAGGGCTTAGGTTGGTGTAACTTATGTCGCTCAGGGAAGTGGCTTATTCATATCCCTGAGTGGCATAAGTTATACCAACATAAGTGGTAGTCTAGATATAAACATAGTTAAATCTAAACTTAGGGGGGAAAGAGAGATGATAATGGATGACATCAAGATGGCGAAGGTGCTTAATGTCAATTTTGCTTCAATCTTCACTAAAAAGGTTAATGGTGATCAGATACTCAAAACAAAACAAAAGGGAAGGAACCCAAGATAAAATAGGGAAAGAACAGTTTAAAGAATAGATAAGTTACATATATTCAAGTTGGCAGAGCCTGATGAAATGCATCCTAGGGTTCTTAAGGAATCAGCAGAAGCAATCTCAGAACGGTTAGCAATTAGCTTTGAGAATTCATGGAACGGGCAGTATTTGGTAATATATACAAGCTGTAAATCATTTACCTTTCTGAAATTTCTGTTTGTTCTTTATGAAAATTAACAAAACATTAATCACAAAAAACACTTAGCTTTTATATGGTTCTAGTCAGCCTTAGATTGTAAAGCATTTCACAAAGAAGCTCTAATACCACAACAAAACTTTTATGGTCCTTCAGTGCTATCAGGAATAAAAACCAATGGAAGTGTATGTTTGTCAATGAAGTCAGCCAATCTGACTCTCAACACACCAAGTGAGCATATATGCTTCTATGTCACTTCCACACGGTTACTCTTCAGAGCAAAGCTGCACTTTAAGAACCTAAATAGGAATCTAGGATTATTATTTTTTTAAATCACAGGACGAACCAGGTTAATTAATAATGTTTTGCTTCTATTTTATTTTCCAGCTTATCCTTCCCCATCCCCACTCTTTTTTTCCAATTTGTCTTCTGCTTTTCTCTTCTCTCCCTACCCATGTTTCTTTTGTTTTATAAAGAAAAATTCCTAGGCTTTCATAAGCAGTTTGTAGAAGATATCCAGGAAACTTCCCTCGCCTCTTGCTTCTGGGCTTGTTCAAATTGCACCCCCCACCACCTATCCCTGCCTCCACTCCCCACCCCCACCCCAGTTCTTGTAGGCCGCAGCAATCAGTTTTGTACTGTCCTTGCTGCTGGCTGGCTATGCAGCTACAGGCTTGTATCAGAGAGAGAGCTATTCAGTGTTGCCAGGTCCTGTGATTTTATCATGAATATCATGAGTGCTTGTCTCAAAGCCTGAGCTGCTGGAATCATATTACCTGAGAATCTCAGCTTTCATTAATAAAGCAAGTTTCTGGCCCTCACGGCTGAGGAGAAAAGCATGAAAACAAGAAGCTATAAAAGTCAGAAAAGAGAAGACAAATAATTACAATAAAAATATTTTCAAAATCTAATGATTTTTGAATGCACCGGGTTAGCAATACTGTTCACGGTAGTGCTGGAAGTCCTAGGTCCCCCCCGAAGGCCAACAATTACACCTATCCATCCGAAATTGTGTGTAATGCTGAGCAATGACAGTCGGATGGTCTGCTGCCGGTGCAATATGCAGGGCCAAGATTGAGTATGGAGAGCAAGAGGAGATGTAGTAGTTACGTCATAATGAACAAGTCAGGCCTAGTGAAAGCATTCCAAAACCATCTCCCTACCCTCTAAAGATTTGGGCTCCAGTAATGCTCCTTTGCAAATGGCCGGTGCTTCCCTCCCATAGAACTGTGGCATGCTAGCCCTTTCTGAATCCCAAATCTTCCTGTTTGGGCTCCCGTGATGGGTGCTCATAGACGTTCAGAGATTTTGTTTAATTCATTTAATTTACATACACCTCTCAGATCAAAAAAGTTCCATTGCCACAGGCGAGATGGTGCCCTGTCACAGACAGTTATGTCCCATGAGGCTGTAACCTGGGAGAAACTCACTTGCCATTTTAAGCACTTAAAGGGTTATCAGAAACAGGAGGAAGTTTAAAAAAAAAAAAACAGTTTCCTCTCAAGCAAATCATTTAAAGTAGAATTGCTTCCGTAATTTGAATGACAACATGATTCACATCTGGAGGCACCCTCTCTGTGTTCCTGTCTAACTAGGGTTACCATACATCCAGTTTTTCCCAGACATGTCCGGCTTTTTGGTAATCAAACCCCCGTCCGGGGGGAATTGCCAAAAAGCAGAACATGTCTGGGAAAAATACCGCCGGCCGGGCACTTCCCTACCCCGCGGCTGTTGTGCTCCTCCCCTGACTCTTCGGCTCTGTTTAAAGCCGAGCTGCCCGAGCGCTACCGGCTTCGGGCAGCCCCCTTGCTTCCAGACCCCAGTCGCCGGACGGGCACTTCCCCTCCCGGGCTCCGGGGGCGCAGGGTACAGAGGCATGGGGGCTGCCCGAAGCCGGTAGCGCTTGGGCAGCTCGGCGCTTATAGAGCCCAGGAGTTCAGGGAGCACAGCAGCCACCGGAGCCTGGGAGGGGAAGTGCTCGGCCGGGGGCGCAGGGTCCGGAGGCATGGGGACTGCCTGAAGCCCGAGCACTACCGGCTTCACGGTTTGCTGGGCAGCCTCCAGACCCTGCGCCCCCGGCTGGGCGCTTCCCCTCCTGGGCTCCAGCTGCACTGGGGAAGCGCCAGCTGGGGACGCAGGGTCTGGAGGCTGCCCGGCAAACAATGAAGCCGGTAGCGCTCGGGCAGCCCTTTTCGCATGGCTGGGAGGGAGGAGGGGGAGTTAGGGCAGGGACTTTGGGGAAGGGGCGGGGCCAGGGCCCATGGAGTGTCCTCTTTTTTTATTTTTTAAATAAGGTAACCCTATGTCTAACTGAAATCCATTGCTTAGTTGTCTGCTGCATGAACACGGAGATAAAGCAGTTTATATTTACTGAATGAAAGTTCTTCAGATCTCAGTGTTTTGAGGAGTAGTGGAGGGCAAGGGTGAACAAACGGCCTATTTAAATGAAAGTAATAAAAAAAACACAAAGCAAGTGCAGGTCCAAAACTGTACTGGACTCATTCGTTCAGCCCCTATGCACGTAAAACTCCAGCTGACCTCAGTGCAGTTAGACACCCATAAGGGCTCCAGGATAGGGCCTATAATATGGAACCTTTCCCACCATTCCAGTGGGAGTTCTTTATTGTTGAAAGATTCATAGCAGCTCTTACTATATAATGCATCTCATTCCATTTTATTAAGTGCTAACTGAACTAAAAAGTTAGGGTATGATTATGGCAATTGGGTGTGTTATCTGGGGTAGAGCTGGGTGTATAATTAATTAATTTTTTCAATGAATTACGCCTCATTTTCTGTTCACAAATTGTCAGTGATCACAATTACTATTTGATTATTAGTTACTCAAATAATTCTAGGTCTGTAGTCTTTTATGCATAGTTTGTTATCAATATTCTGGACTGGAAGTCTAAAGTTTGGGGGAGGGGTTATTAGACACCCACGGGTCACGTGCTATATTTCTGTCTTCCGATTAGATCAGATAATTCTTAGATTCAGGTTTCCTGTAGAAAAACTATGCACCAGAGAGAGATGATACTGCTTCCCTGAAGCCGCCTGAGGTCAGCGCTGCCCAGAGCCTGCACCCCTCACCCCCTCCCACACCCCAACCCCTTGCCCTGACCCCCCTCCTGAACTCCGAACCCCTTGGCCCCAGCCCAGAACCCCCTCCTGCTCCCCCACCAGCACCCCAAACCCCTCATCCCCAGCCCCACCCTAGAGCCTGCATCCCCAATCAGAGTCCTCACCCTCTCACACACCCCAACCCCCTGCCCCAGTCCGGAGTCCCCTCCTGCACGCTGAACTCCTCATTTCTGGCCCCACCCCAGAGCCCACACCCCCCTTCCACACCCCAACCCAGAGCCCATACTCTTTCCCACTCCCCAACCCCCTGCCTCAGCCCAGAGCCCCCTTTCAGACTTCAAACCCCTCGGCCCCAACTCCCAACCTGGAACCTTCTCCTGCATCCCAAGCCCCTCACCCCCTCCCACACCCAAACCCCCTGCCCCAGCCTGATGGAAATGAATGAGTGATCAACGGAGGGAGGGGGATGGAGAAGGGGTGGGACCTTGGGGAAGAGGTGTTCAATTTTCTGCAATTAGAAAGTTGGCAACCCAACTAA
Source organism: Trachemys scripta elegans (assembly GCF_013100865.1). Taxonomy (NCBI): domain Eukaryota; kingdom Metazoa; phylum Chordata; order Testudines; family Emydidae; genus Trachemys; species Trachemys scripta. Next base: position 34,072,473 of record NC_048302.1, on the reverse strand, counting down.
TAGCTGTGACACTATTTTAATATCTCAATCATTTTCAGAGTGGTCTGCTTATAACAGGTTTAGATGGTTTCAAATGAACTCCCATATCAATGCACTAAATATGAAAGTGTGTAGTAATTGTAAGTAAATCAGATTTAAAAGCATTTAGGCCAGATGCACAAATTCCGCAGCTCAGAAGCAGAACGTATTTTTTCCTACTGAAAAGCTAAGCTCTTCAGAGACTGCCTGACTGCATGGACAAACCTAATCTTATCCATATGCCAGAGGGTTCCTCATGCAATAGAGCTGCTTATCTAACAATAGACCATTCCTTTGTATATGAAAAGATTTGGCAATGTCATGGAACATAGAATCTATTATGAATTAGTACATGTGTACACTGCATAGATGAAATTTAGATTAAAAGCTGTGCCTTATAAGTACATACATTGCTAGATTTGTCCTAGCTGAATTATATGACTTCTTCTCGATGTTCATGCGTCTGATAGAAGCACTTGATCAGACCTCTGCTGTTGTGTTCAAATGACTCATGAGGCAGCCAATCATTCAAATGAGGTAATCTTGGAATGACAATCCAAGAGTTACCGTCTCACACCACATGCACGGATTGTCATCATGCCCTTTACAGTGTTTTGACAATGTAGTCAAGCAGTGTCTATGAGAAGTGACTTTTTAAAACCATTTTTGATCATTAAAAAAATCAATCATCCATTAACCTTCTATGTTCTTCTGTACTCAAAGCTGTAAAGAATCAGGCTTCCACTGTTGCATCCTTAATTAGAAATGTCCTATCTGGAGCTTGCATTTCAGTTAGCAGCTGACAGACCTGCTGCTCTTTTTTCACTTACCAGAGCTGGGTTTGACACTCAATATGCTCAAACTTCTGTTTGGCACAGAGGTTCGAGAGCAGCTGAGCACAGTGGCTGTCAGGTACAACAGAGCATTACTGTACATCCCTTATTTCACAGGTTAGTCCTTCTGCCTGACAGAAAATCATGACTGATGACACTTCATCTCAAATCTAGAAGCAAACTGTTATTCGTTTTTTTCTTAAACAACTACTACTTCACCAAGTATCTTTAAAAATAGATTCTACTTTTTGCATTCTCTATTGTTTGTAGTACACTTTAAGAAGCTTCAAAGCGAAAATGGTTTTCTCACCATTTTATCTTGCATTATTTTTCCAGTTGGAAAATACTAAGGATTAAACTGAGGCAAAACTAACTTCATCTGTGATCTAGAGTGGCAGGTCCCTCTCTGCTAATGGTCTGCACCTGCAGGTTCTATTCACTGACGTTGTTGGTACTGATCCCACCACTTTGGATCAGATTCCTTTTAATATGTTTTAAGAGGAAGATTTTCAAAAGCTCCTAAGAAATGTAGGAGCATAAGCTCTACTGACATTCCAATAGGATTTATGCATCTGTCTCTCTTAGGTGCTTTTGAAAAACTCCCTCTAAAGCCCTGGAGCCTTCACTAGTGAGCTAATCTTAATCTGAACACCTATCTCCCAGGCTCAAAGCCTTGCACAGCAACACTCTGCCCCCTTATTCCTGAAAATGGTGGATTTCCAAAAGCAAACCCAACAACCAATAAGTATTTCAAATCCAGAAAACATTCACTCCATTTTAAAGTACATCAGAATGTACTTAACAGCTTCCCCTTTAAATCTCTTTTTCTTTGCTCTTCGTGGTTCTATACTTTAAACTCATGTCTTGTCAGGGCTCACCATTTACCTATTCACAAAATCTTCTACTTCTTCCCTCAAAACAACCGAAAGGAACCATAAGAATATGAATCATACCAGAACCATTAATCATCATTATCCCACTCCTCCTCACTTAGGTCATCTGTGGTTTTCCAAACCAATATCTTCAGTGCTAAAGAGCATGAACCTCTATTGCTTGAGCTAACAGAGGTGTAACTCCCTTAGCTGTGATCTGGAAGTAGACTGATGTCCTCATATACACCAGTCATTATGGGCAAATCAAGACCCACATTTTGCTAGTGGGGATTACAATTATTATGTCCAGTCTGTCTCTCCTGTCACCAACAAAACTTATTTTATTTTTATTCCAGCTAATTAGTGTGCAAGATTATATCACCTTGGTCCCAGTTTTAATAATTTAAAAATTGGCAGTGACTCTTCTACATTCTTAATACATTCAACAGGTGCCAACAAGCCTTTCCACTTAATCTGAAGTTGGGGTGTGATCTTGATTGTTTCTACAGATTTTGTTCTAAATAGGCCCACATGTTTAGAATTAAACAATATAAGTCCCCATTTACTGTTTGCTAGAACCATCTCTCCACACTACGTTAATTACACCACCTCTGGTTTATTATTTTATTGTGGAAACAATGAAGATAGCTAGGAAAAGGGCTGTCCGGGGTAGTCAAGGGCCTAAAAGAAAGGCATTTAATGAAAAGTTAATCCTCGCTATCTGACAGCAAAGGGGCTGCTACAGAGTTCCTGACTGCCATTCTGATCTGAAATAATTCGGGTGGGGGGAAAGGGGGAAGATTTACAAAAAGCTCTTACGGATATTTTTTTCAACCTCACTTTGATCCTTCCCCTATTGGCCAGTGTGCATTTAAGAATACTCTTTCCTAAAATAAGGACTATGGGGTCACACAAGGCTACCACTGGCAATCATTAACGGGAGTAGAGTGGTGATATAAATTATGTTCAATATTTAAATATGTATTGTCCAAGAGGAATCAATATGGTTCTAGTGAGTAATTTAGGAAATCATAGATCATAATAGGCAAAATTTAGTCTCAATGATAAAATACACTGAAAGCCTCTATTAATAATCTTAAAAGCTATAACTGAAGGGAGGACAACGGTGAAGTTTTTATCTTGTTTTAAGTGATTTGTGAACCTCAAAAAGTTTCAGAGGTTTGATTCAGATAACCATACAAAACTTCAAACATGTATTCAGAGAGTATCTGCACTCCTCTGGGATGATGAGGCAAAGAAAATTTCTAGAACTCTGTGGTTTTCCCAAGATAAAAAAAAAATCCCACAAAAATTGCTTTTCTAAGCAATTTAATACATAAAATGTTGACCTCATCTGAAACCTGGAAGCGCAGAGTTGCTTGATAATGGATAAGTGAGTAGAAAAGTTAACCAAATTCAAAGATTAATTCATATTTTGGGAGAGGTTCGTTTCCTTTCTGCAGCATGTTGGGGTTACTAGGCCTGCCTGAGTCAGAGTTCTTCCATGTTTTAACTCTGTTCTTCCATGTTTAACTCTGATCGACCTTAACAGCCAAGGACAGGAACTGGAATGTGTAAATAGCTAGTTAGCAATTACGACCTTGCTCATTTCAGGTACCAAACAATAATGATGAGGTTTGCATGTTTCTAGCTGAGGAAGGGGTAATAAACTAAGGGTAAACAGGACCAAATAACTGTTTAGAGAGAAGTTACTAACAAACTAGATTTATAGCCCTAGAATGATTTAGTTACTTAAATGTATAAACATGCCTTTGGTAGAGAGGGGAGGGGGAGTGTGTGGGGGGGTGGTAGAGAGGGGGGGGGGCTTAGTTGTAAAATGTATAAAGAAGAGAGAAACTGTTTTTGCTGGTGTGCTCGATTTGAGACTTGCCTGTCTCCTTGCACCACTTTGAGATCTCAAATAAACTTTGATTGTTTCTCCACCCCGGTATGTTTATTGGCGTGAAGCACTCCGGGCACCGAACCTCACTGTTGCTATCCTCGGGCCCCTGTGCCGGCAACAAGCATAAGGCCCATTCGTGAAGTCATTGCTCAGGCTAAACGCCCAGGACCAGATTGTGATGTCCTTGCTTGTGCTGAAGAGGACTATTTGAGGAGAAAAGTGGTACTACGTGTGAGGAAAGGTATTAAAATCTGGCCCTTAGTGAAGAAGATAGTTTGGCCTGAGGATGGACTTCAGAAATGGATCTATATTTAGAGCTGATTGAAAATGTACTTACAATTTCTTCCTGCAGTAGAAAATGCCTTTTTGATCAAAATGAAAATGTCTATCAAAAATTTCAGTCGAAAATTTTCATTTTTAGGTGAAAAATTTTGGAATGAAACATTTTGATTTTCTTTTTTCAGTAAACAATTTTATTTCATTTCAATGCAGGGGAAATACTTCTTTCAAATTTTTATTCTCTCCACTCCCACTGGCTTGGTTTTCCTGAGGAAAAAAGTGAAACAGTGATAGAAAGTGTTTATTTTCTTATTTCCAACAAAACTTTTAATCAACCCCTGCCAACATCATGCAAAAAATAAAACCAAATGATAAATGTTCATTTATTTCAAATAAAAATGTTTAATAAATTATACTGATTTTTCCCCATCAGCTGTGTCTATATTCCTTACCATTTTCCTCCTAAATCCATTCTAACAAAGCTATTAAAAAATCTTATCAGAGCACATTTATTTTTAACTTAATAAGTAACACATTGTAGACAAATTCCTTTTTCTCTCATTCCAAAAACATTGATGGAGGAATATAAAAATAAAACCAGTGTGTTTTAACAAGGTGAAAACCATTCTTAATATCATGCTGTTTTTCTTTGCTCACAATCTGGAATATTTCCAAGTCAGAATCTTTGATTTGTCAAGCTAGAAATCAAATATGCACCAGGAACGAAGGATATATAAAAAGGTTTAATGTATTTTTTAATCTGATCATCATTTCTTTGGGCCCTACCATCCTCTATGCTTGCTGACAAGAACCGAAATCAGAAAACCTAAACAAATCAGAAAACCTGCTCCTTTGGCCAAATTTCTGTAGTTCTGGGGGCAGTAAAGTATTAGCTGAGACAATATAACATTATTCTCCCTCCAAATCAATAGAAGTCCCTACACACATTGTGGACAGAGTATGTGTATATGTGGCTGGGCTAGTAAAAGTTGGTGAACCCAGGAAGCTATTTTCAGTCACTTCTTTAATATGCAGCATTAAATTTACACAGCTACAATAATGTTATCACCACTAGAAGGAGCTCTTATGCTAAGCTAAGGCACCAGGATTCTCAAGCCTATGGTCAGTGGCAGGGACGGCTCCAGCTTTTCTGCCGCCCCAACAGCAAAAAAAGCCAATAGGCGGCAGCTCAATCACTCCTCTTGATTCTTCGGTGGCGGGTTCTTCGCTCCCTCTCTTCCTCTTCGGCGGCACTTTGGCGGCAGCTCAAAAGAGGAAAAGAAGGACTGAGTGACCCGCCGCCGAATTCCCGCTGAAGACCCGGACGTGCCACCCCGATACCGGACAGAGTGCCGCCCCTTTGTACTGGCCGCCCCAAGTACCTGCTTCCTTAGTTAGGGCCTGGAGTCGGCCCTGGTCAGTGGAGCTTTGGTGGACTGGAGAGCTGGCTGGTAATATCAAAAGAAGACTGTGTAAATAACTTTTGCTTAAAAAGAACAAAGCACTAAAGACAGCTAAACACAAATACTTCCCTAATATTACCATGCCATGGAAGCAATTGCTGACATTGTCACTAGCGTTATGGGAGGAGAGGTGATGCACGGGGTCACCAATAGGCAAGAATATGCCCATAAGTAGGGCCCTACCAAATTCACAGGCATGAAAAACACATCACAGACAGTGAAATCTGTTTTCCCCTCCTGAAATCTTGTCTTTTGCATGCTTTTACCCTATACTAAACAGATTTCACAGGCAGACCAGCGTTTCTCAAATTGGGGTTCTAACCAAGAAGGGATCTGGCAAGGGGGATTGCAAGGTTATTTTGGGGGGTGGAGGGGGTGTCGCACTATTGCCACCCTTACTTCTGCACTGCCTTCAGAATGTGGCAGCTGGAGAGTGGTGGCTGTTGGCTGGGTGCCTAGCTCTGAAGGCAGCGCCCCGCCGGCAGCAGCGCAGAAGTAAAGGTGGCAATAACATGCCATGCCCTCCTTACATCTGCACTGCGGCTGGTGGTGGCTCTGCCTTCAGAACTGGGTTCCCAGCCGGCAGCCATCCCGCTCCAGCTGCCCAGCTCTGAAGGCAGTGCTGCCGCCAGCAGCAGCACAGAAGTAAGGGTAGCAGTACCACAACCCCGCCCACACACAATAACCTTGTGACCCCCATCCACAACTCCTTTTTGGGTCAGGACCCCTACAATTACAACACCATGAAATTTCAGATTTAAATAGCTGAAATCATGAAATTTACTATTTTTAAATTCCTATGACCATGAAATTGACCAAAATGGACTGTGAATTTGGTAGGGCCCTATCCAGGAGACAATTTCTGTATTAAATTGTAGTCTGCACTGTAAAAGCATCTGAGAACCCCAACAGCAAAACATTACTTTACACTATTTTTTATTACAAGCAGAACCAGAGAACCACCTATCTGCACAGAGGCATCCCTATGCAAACCCCTGCAGATTCTCTCATATTCCTGAGAGAACTGCTTTGCCAAGAGGGACAGGGGAAGGGGGATGGAGATGACTTACACAAGTTGCATAAATGGATCATCCCTCCTCAGCTACCCTGAGATCTGTGGAATTTCCTCAGAGTTCTTAGGACACGTGCGGGATTGGAGAGCTACACCCGATGCCCACTACATGGGGGAGTAACCTCCTCCCTGTCCTCTCCCCCATACTACAGGATGATTTGCAAGTAAATCCTTGGCCTCAAGGCCATGGAGTTTCTGCCTAACTTCTTCCCCCTCACCTCCCCCTAGGATTGTGTTTGAGAGAGAGCATGATGTAGCCCTTACAACTTATTAACATATCCCACCTAGAAATACACATGATACAGCATCCCACAGCATCCTCTGTCTCTTGGTCTTTTTTTTTTTTTTCCAAATATAGCTCTTTGTTCACGCAGTAGGAAAACAGAATCTCCGAGGGTACTAAACAAAATACCCATTTTGGAATACTCAGAACATGTAAACTCTAAAAATCAACTGTTGGCAATTCAGCCCTGTTTGTACAGCACCTAGCACAATCGAGGCCTAACTCCAACTCTGTCCTCTAGGTATTACTGCAGAGGATGCAAAGGTTTACATTAGCTTATTTTTTGTGCAATCCAGACAATTTGTGTTTACTTTGAATCTGATAGACTGCAAGGAAAAGCATAGAGCTTGAATTGTCCAATCTAAGGACCTGCACGGGTACAATGTGATGCCACCCCTTCAGTAGCAGTCATAATCAGATGCCCTTGTTCTGTCATTTCCAGCTGCTACTCATGCCAGGTATTAATGCCACTGCGTAGAAGTGTTTATATGTAATGGTGACAGACTGGTATGTGTGCAAGCTGCAGGGAAGGAAATGTGGGAGAGAGAAAAAATTGTAAACAAAAATACAGGCTGTTCTTCCCAGACAGTGGACAACTATGTGGAAAAATAAAGGTGCATATAGGTATCTTGACAACAGCATTTAACACAAGACGTAGACTGCTTTATCTGCTAGTTTAAGTATTTATATATAAATTTGTACTTTTATAGAGCCTTTCATCAGACAATTTGCACACAATTAAACCATAAGAGCCAAATTCTCGGCAAGGTTGAATCTGTGTACATTGACTTCAATGGAGCTATGCCAAATTCATCTGGTTGAGGCTCTGGACCCAAATTTCACAATAGTCCTGTGAGGCAGCGAAGTATTATGATGCCAGTTTTGCAGATCACTAAAATGACGCAGAGTGGCCATGGCAGCGCCATATTATTGCCTAGGCCTAGGCCGGCAAATGTGCAGGGGCAGAAGATCCCCCCCACACCCTGCCCCCCTGCTCCAGCTCACCTCCGCCTCCTCTGCAAGCGTGCTGCAGCGTCCTGTTTCTCTCCCCTCCAAGTGCTTGCATTGCGAAACAACTGTTTTGCGGGGCAGGGAGGGAGGGGGGAGGAGAGGGAACGCCGCGCGCTGGGGGAAGAGGCGGGCCCGGGGGCGGGGATTTGGGGAAGGGATCCAATAGGGGAAGGGAGGGGGCGGAGTTGGGGTGGGGAATTTGGGGAGGGGGTTGGAATGGGGGTGGGAAAAGGGCGGAGTCGGGGCAGGGCCAGGGCAGCAATTATTTCCCAGCCTAGGGGCGGCAAAATTATTAATCCGCCACTGGGCCATGGCCAACATTTTTTAAAGTGGCCACTGGTTTTGGGTGCCTCGGTTTTTCAGTGCCCAACTTCAGATACCAGGGGCCTGGTTTTTGAGATGCAGAGCACAACTACTCCCATTGATTTCAGTGAAGTTGCACCAGGAATATTTTCTAAAAGCATATTTTGCCTAATACGCGGTCTTAGCTATATTATCAAATACACCACAAGGTACTTTAATTAATCTGAAAGAAGCTTAAAAATTCTATCTACTTTTCACTATTTATGGTCTGTGTTTATATTTTTCTCAGTTTGGGCAAAGATTAGACTGTCACTTTCTGTTTCTCATGCACTAGCACAATGGTGTCCCCACATGATGTCCCTAGCATCCTGGCCCAGCCTCTCACCACCACCAGAAGCACATCTTCATGTTGTCAAAACCTGACCCACTCTGACTCCTCTGACCGGTTCTAAACATCAAGCAGAAATGCATGGAAGAAACTGGCTGCTGTCTCCCCACTACTCAACCAGCCAGTAGAGGTTCCAAACAGTGGGTCACAGTCAGGGCCAATCAGACGGGGGGCTAGGAGGGCCATTTGGCCTGGGCCTCAAGCTTAAAGGGGGCTTCAAATTTAGACACGTGTTAATTTTTTGGCATTTGATAAGTTTCGCAACTTGTTTTTATGCGCATCCCTATAGGACCAAAATGTGACACACACTCTCAGCTTAGAGCAGTAAATTTAAGCAAATAAGAGATGTGATTTGGTAAAAGACATGATTTTTTTGTTAACTGATATAGATTTTGTCATATTAAAGAGTTAAAAATATTCATAAATATTAATAAAAATATATAGTTTCTGATGGCACAAGAGCGTTTGAATGGGCTCGCCATGCTTAATATCAACTGTGACATTGCACGAAAGCTAGATTTTTCCTCAATAATTAGTGCATTTGCACAGAAAAAGGCTAGAAAAGCATTTATTAAATAAAAAAAATGTTCAAATTATTTCTCACTCTTTTTTTGGTACCTTATTTGGTTTTCATGTGTTGTCATTTTTTATTTTTATTATGGCTAGGGGGCCTCAAAAGCTGGAAGTGGCCTGGGCCTCTCTAGACCTCTAAGAGGGCCTGGTCACGGTTGCGTCTCTCTCACAAACACACAGACACACACACACACCACTACCTCTGACACGGGCAGAGCAGAATCGGTCCTTTGCAGATTCAAAGGCAGCCACAGAAGATGGCTGACTCCCAGAGATCCCTCCCAACAACCACTGACCCAGCGGCACCCAAAAGAGTCTTCTCAGCCTCAGCTTCCTGACATCACCACAAGTAGTTTCTAATTTCTATCAGTCTAACTGCATGATCCCTTCCTCATCTTTCCCTGCCCTCCATTACTCTCACCCATTTCTGCTCTTTCCTCCCTCCTAATCTCACTTTTCATCATATCCTTCTCTTACCTCCTCCCCAAGCCTTCATTTACCTTTCTACACATCCTCCCGTACACCCACCCACATCTAAACATGTACATTCAATAAACTTCACCCTCACTTTAGTTCTTTCACATATCTGTTAACTACATAAAATGAAAATTGCAATCACCATGAAACTTGCAAGATAAACCTAACTTGTAATCACATCATCTTATCACTGTGACTTTTCTCTTCCCCATCCTTCTTGCCCTTCACTTCCCCCATGGTCCATCCTGACTATAGTTGTACCCTGATCTTACATCGGTATTGACTAAAAAGAAGCTTTACCCCTGGGACTCCACATGAATCTAGGGAACCATGCTAGTAAATCTGGAGGCAGGACTGGGGCCTGCAAACATTGACAAGTGCTTAACATGAAGTGCATTTGACTTTGTTTACAGGATTGGGATCTTACATTGTAAGTTCTTGGGGCAGGGACTTTTTTAAAAATTTGTCTCGAAGGGGCCTTGTGAATAATTGATAATGATGTTGAGAATATTGCAAAGGAATATTTAAATTCAAACAAAAAACCTATTTTCATTCCAATTAATGCAATGATGGAAACATCAGTAGTTCTGTTTATTAACTTTGTCTTTTAAAGGGAAATTCAGAGCCTAAACTACCTGCCAGCATCGTTTTAAAATATTTCTCCTGTGGGTAAGAAGTCATTTTTGCACAAGGTACATTATATCACTGCTTCACCTTCTGAAATGTCAGGAAAATAAATGTTATTCATGCTGCAGAAAAGGTCCTCTATGCAAACTGCTTCAACTTGTGGTACCTCCATAGTATCATTCTCCATACCTAAGTGATGATTGCGTCCTAGGGATGTGAAACTTCTAAAATGGATGAAACGCTACAGAAAAATACAAAGTTTTCCTCCCTCCAGTCTATCTTCTCCTCTCCCTTACCATTCATCCCCTCTTCCTCCTCCAATCCCAACTCCACCTCCCTCCCCACTCCCAAAATAGTAACTACCTCCCAAGACAGTTTATCATGGAGTCTATATAAACAGTTTGTGGAACCCTCTGAAGCCCACACAACCCACATTTGCTTACGGTTTAACTCTCAACCTCCAACACTTTGTCCAAATTTAAACTGAAAATTCTTTGGAGCCGGAACCATGTCTTTCTTGAGGTTTAGAAAACGCCTAGCACATTTTGGGTTCTACTGCAATATAAACAATGTAGTAGGGATGGGATTTTCAAAATGCTCAGCTTTAGCCTAATCAGGGCCGGCTCCAGCATTTCTGCCGCCCCAAGCAACAACAACAACAAAAAAATAAGCCGCGATCGTGATCGGCAGCGGCAATTGGGGAAAAAAAAAAAGCCGCGATTGGCGGCGGCAGGTCCTTCGCTCCCAGAGGGAATGACAGACCTGCCGCCCCCGAATTGCCGCACATGCCGCCTCTCTCCCTTGGCCGCCCCCAAGCACCCGCTTGTTAAGCTGGTGCCTGGAGCTGGCCCTAAGCCTAATTCTGCTCCCCCTGAAGTCAATGATAAAACTCCCATTGATTTCAGTGGAAGCACAGTTAAGTCAAAGCTGAAGAATAATGTACTATTTAATATGAGCAAAAAGAATGAGGAGTACTTGTGGCACTTTAATAAATTTGTTAGTCTCTAAGGTGCCACAAGTACTCCTGGTCTTCTTTTTGTGGCACTTTAGAGACTAACAAATTTCTTTCAGCATAAGCTTTCGTGGGCTACAGCTCACTTCTTCAGATGCATAGAGTGAAACACACAGACAGAAGATATTTATACATACAGAGAACATGAAAAGGTGGAAGTATGCATACCAATTGTAAGAGGCCAATCAATTGAGATGAGCTATCGGTAGCAGTAGAAGAAAAAACTTTGAAGTGATGATCGAGATGACCCATAGAAGGTGTGAGGAGAACTTAACATGGGGGAAAAAAATTCAATTAGTGTAATGACCCAACCATTCCCAGTCTCTGTTTAGACCTAAGTTAACTGTGTCTAATTTGCATATTAATTCGAGTTCAGCAGTCTCTCTTTGGAGTCTGTTTTTGAAGTTTTTTTGTTGCAAAACTGACACCTTCAAGTCTGTCACTGAGTGATTAGAGAAGTTGAAATGTTCTCCCACTGGTTTTTGAATGTTATGATTCCTGTCGTCAGATTTGTGTCCATTTATTCTTTTGAGTAGAGACTGTCCAGTTTGGCCAATGTACATGGCAGAGGGGCACTGCTGGCACATATCATGTTGATAGATGTGCAGGTGAACGAGCCCCTGATAGTGTGGCTGATGTGGTTAGGTCCTATGATTGTGTCACTTGAATAGAAATGTGGACAGAGCTGGCATCGGGCTTTGTTGCAAGGATAGGTTCCTGGGTTAGTGTTTTTGTTGTATGGTGTGCGGTTGCTGGTGAGTATTTGCTTAAGGTTGGGAGGCTGTCTGTAAGCAAGGAGTACTTGTGGCACCTTAGAGACTAACAAATTTATTTGAGCGTAAGCTTTCATGGGCTAAAACCCACTTCATCGGATGCATGCAGTGGAAAATACAGTAGGAAGATATATATACACAAAGAGAACATGAAACAATGGGTGTTGCCATACCAACTATAACGAGACTAATCAATTAAGATGGGCTATTATCAGCAGGAGAAAAAAAACTTTCGTAGTGATAATCAGGATGGCCCATTTCCAACAGTTAACAAGAAGGTGTGAGTAACAGTAGGGGAAAAATTAGCATGGGGAAATAGTTTTTACTTTGTGTAATGACCCATCCACTCCAAGTCTTTATTCAAGCCTAATTTAATGGTGTCCAGTTTGTAAATTAATTCCAATTCTGCTAGCAATGCCCCTCTGCCATGTACATTGGCCAAACCAGACAGTCTCTACACAAAGGAATAAATGGACACAAATCAGATGTTAAGAATTATAACATTCAAAAACCAGTCGAAGAACATTTCAAACTCCCTGGTCACTCAATTACAGACCTAAAAGTCGCAATTCTCCAAGAAACTTCAAAAACAGACTCCAATGAGAAACTGCAGAATTGGAATTTGTTAGTCTCTAAGGTGCCACAAGTACTCCCCGTTCTTTTTGCTGATACAGACTAACACGGCTACCATTCTGAAACCTATTTAATATGAGAAGGGAATGGCAGAATCAAGCTCATTGTCACTAACTCCCACAGGAACATTCCCATAAATATGCCAGGATAATGCCACAGCTGTATCTTAGGCTTTGTCTACACTGGCAAGTGAAAGACAAAACTTTTGTCATTCAGAGGTATTAAAAAATCTCACCTCCCCCCTTGAAAGACAAAAGTTTTGTTGATGACAAGCGTTAGTGTGAACAGCACTTTGTCAGCAGGAGCGCTCTCCTGCTGACAACGCTAATGCCGCTCATTGGGGGTGGAAGTTTTTAATTGGTAGGAGAGCTCTCTCCTGCCGACAAACAGCGGCTACACTGCGCACCTTTTAGCGGCATGGCCATAGATGCCAACTCCATGGGTGCTCCAAGGCTGGGGCACCTACGGGGAAAAAAAATGGTGGGTGCTACTTCCTTCCCTACCCCCCAGTGTTTGCTACCCACCAGCAGGCCCTGCTGATCAGCGCCTCCCTCCCCATGCCTTTTGTCCACCGCAGCTGTTTCATGGCGTGCAGGAGGCTTGGGGGGGAGGGGGGGGACACGAGGGCGCGGCACGCTGGGGAGGGGGTGGAATGGGGAGGGAAGAGGTGGGGCCTTGGAGGAAGGGGTGCAGTGGAGGTGGGGCCGAGCCAGGGTCAAGCACCCTCCAGCACATTAGAAAGTTGGCGCCTGTGGGCATGGCTGTAGCGGCACAGCCATGTCACTAAAAGCTGCATAATGTAGACATAGCCCTGTCCATGTGGCCATCTCCTCCTAAACCTCTGGAGACCTGGCCATGTGATCACACAAAAGGGAGGAAACTAATGCCCCTTTTCCCTTGTCCCTATGCTAACAGTTCTGAAATCACTGAAATTGAATTTCCACAATTATTTTTCTCACCTCATAATTTAACTGTTCTTTCCCCTTATTTCAAATATGTATAATATGTAGAGCTGAAGGAATGACTGTTTTTTGAGGTCAGTAGCCAAACCAAAAAAATACCGAGAAAAATTGTTTGGGATTGACTCAAAACAGAAGTTATTTGGTTTTCTACACCAAAACAAAAAACAAACTGGGAAACAAAACAAAAACCCCACACCCCATAGGCCAAGTCAAATGAAATATTTTGTTCAATCTGAAATAATATTTTTTTGTTTTTTCATTTTGTTTTGTTTTTGGGTGTTAGCCTTTGTTTTTTTTTAAATAAATCTTAATTACTAAACAAACTCATTTTGAAATGAAGTCAAAACATTTTATTTAGAAAATGTTAAAACATAACATTTTGACTTTAATTGTTTTTCCCCCAGCCAAAAGTATTCTCTGAATTTGACCCAAATTTGTGAATAGTTTCAGTCAATCCAGAACTACTTTTTTCAGCAAAAAAACTATTTGTCAAAAGAATTGCCCAGCTCTAAGTATATAAGTATGACAGTATCTGATTGCTGCTCATTTCTGGTCGTGGGAGAATACAATTCAATAGTTGCTTCATGGATATCACCCAAGGGCCACATTTTATTCTCAGCTGCATTTGGGTGGGATTTCCATTGACTTCAATATAAGATATGCACACATCTATCTCATAGAACAGGAAGGGACCTCAAAAGGTCATCAAGTCTAGCCCCCTGCCTTCACTAGCAGGACCAAGTACTGATTTTGCCCCAGATCCCTAACTGGCCTCCTCAAGGATTGAACTCACAGCGCTGGGTTTAGTAAGCCAATGCTCAAACCACTGAGCTGAGGGTAGAATTTCGCCCTTAAGGACCTAAACCTTATTTTTCAGTATTTGTAGACAGAAGCATTTCTCTTTACACTTGCTGATTTTTATATGCATATTTATGCTCTTCTAAATATGACTTTTAAATTGCAAAAAATTGATTATCTTAATTACACATAAAATGGGCACCCTTGAGTGGTGCATTTGGTTATGACAGAACATGGCTTGAGTGCATAACAGCTTCTCTAGTTCATAATTATACCCTGGCTACCTTTGGAACCTGGAAAAAAAAAAATCAGACAAAATGTATAAAATGTTTCTACCACAATAAACAAGCCTATGGTATTGTGGTATTGCAGGCCATACGCATTTTCATCTTTCCGCTTAAGTCCAAAACCATAATTTATTTCCTCTCTAAAGAGGAAATAATGCCCTGAATGCATGTCTATCTCTGTAATTTTATTTAAGCGTGGATTATATTATTGTTTTCATTATCAGTTGATTAAATTTGGTATTTCAAAAAAGGCAACAGTTTGGGGTCAGACATTCAAAAAACTAATCACAACTCTTACTCTAATCATCCCTGTTACAAAACAGTGTGAACACTAAAATACTGTTCAATGAACTAGCCACTCTGATGACTATATTCTGCATTTTACCCTTTTATCTTTTGTAGTTTCATAGTAATTTTGAAGTTTGCTTGATTTGTTTGTTTGGGGTTTTTTGGAACATCTTCTCCAATCCCTACATTCCAGTCTTTTACAGTCTGGAATTCTATGGAAGTCTTTCATTTAAGATGTACTTTTATCTAAACATTCTTCAACTTTCACTTTCATGTAGATATGTCATTATTTGTCACCAATCCACTTCTTAAAAAAAAAAAAAAAAAAAAAAAAAAAAAAAAAGCCTACAGGGATTATTTTAATCACTCCATTGACCAGGAAGACTTTAATAGGTAAATTTCATTTTAGATTTGGGGCTTTACTAATTTTTGTTTAAGAAGAAATAGACACCATGTGTGAATTGTTCATCTTGCAACTTAAAAACGAAAATAGCATGTTGAAGATGACAGATGTCCCTTTTAACAGAATATAAAAAGGCTTCCACTAGAGAGTAAATTCTCACCTCCAGAATGTTACTTGAGTGCATACATATAGGAATTTCTCCCGGGGGATTTATTAACCCAAGCACCAGGTGTTTGGAGACAGTAATAGAGGATACATAGAGTAAAAGCAGTGAATCTCCTCTCTCCCTCCCCCCCCCATATTGAGATAAATTAATGAGTTCTTCTGGTTATGTTGAATGAATTACCAGTACAGAAAAACTGCATTAGCAATTGCATTTGAAATGCTGTTGTATTCAGAAAAGATCTTTGTGATAGCATTTTAATTCTCTCAACAACTACTATGTTTGCACCATATATAACTTAAATACTTTTCCACCTGTCAGTGCTGCAATGCAAACTCAGCCCGGGGTCTGCATATTTTTAAATAACCATCACCAGTGATGATTCTGCTATTAGAATCTAGCTGATAATTTTTACCAATGAGTTCATGAGGCAAAGTAGAATCCTGAAGCCTTAAGAATCAAACCGTTGTTCTATAGCTGTATTGACTTCTTTCAGATGAGTAAGAAGATATTCTTATTTAATGGCAACAGAGCCACTACAATCTGCAGGGTATGTCTACACTATGGAGACTTTACAGGGCTATCCTGGCATAGCTATGCCAGTAATGTAGATGCAACCTAAACTGAGAGGTCGTTTTTCTTTTGGTGCAGGAACACCACCTCCCCCAAGAAAGTTAGCTAGGTCAATGGAAGCCCTCTTCTGTTGACATTGCAGCATGTACAGAGGACGTTATGTTGGCCTAGCTAAGTTGGTCAGGAATGTGTTTTTTTCATACCCTGATCACCACAGTTATGTTGGTACAATTTTGGAGTATAGAACAGCCTCAGACAAGCACTGGGAAGGAGCCCATTTCTTTTCAAGTTAGGGTAAATGGCACAGTAGGAGGAATGGGTGGGTGAATTCTCCATGACTTCCAAATAACTTATTGACTTAAATGGGCCTATGACAATTTCCACCAGCTGAGGATCAGCCCCTTATGTGTTAGTGGTTGACTCAAGGAGACAAAGGTCCATATTGGCGCACACACTTTTCAGAAATGGGCACAATAATAAAGTCTCAAATACCTAAGGGGATGACTACAAAAAAACCTTGTGGTTAATGACAGTTAAGGTTGCAGCAGGAAAACACAGAAATAAGAAGCTAAGGGGAATGACTAGAGCATTTCTTCCCCCCTCCATGTTAAGATCATAAGAATGGCCAGTCTGGGTCAGAACCAATGTATCCTAGCTGCTGCCAGATGTTTCAGAGAGAATGAACAGAACAGAGCAATTTATCCAGTGATCCATCCCCTGTCGTCCAGTCCCACCTTCTTGCAGTCAGAGGTTTAGGGATATCCAGAGCATGGGGTTGGGTTCCTGACCATTTTTGCTAATAGCCACTGATGAACCTATCCTCCAGAAACTTATCTAATTCTTTTTTTAACCCAGTTATACTTTTGGCCTTCACAACATCCCCGGCAACAAGTTCCACAGGTTGATTGTACATTGTGTGAAGAAGTACTTCCTTATGTTTGTTTTAAACCTGCTGACTATTAATTTCATTGGGTGACCCCTGGTTCTTCTGTTATGTGAAAGAGTAAAACACACTTCCTTATTCACTATCTCCACACCATTTATGATTTTATAGCCCTCTATCATATGCTCCCTTAGTCATCTCTTTTATAAGATGAACAGTCCCAGTCATTTTCATGTCTCCTCATTTGGAAGCTGTTCCATATCCTTAATCATTTTTGTTGCCCATTTCTGTACTTTTTCCAATTCCAATACATCTTTTTTGAGATAGGGTGACCAGAACTGCATGCAATATTCAAGGTATGGTCATATCATAGATTTATATAGTGGCATTATGATTTTTTCTGTCTATTTTCTATCCATTTCCTAATGGTTCCTAACATTGTTATCTTTTTTTACTCTTTCTTGAGTGGTAATAGCTCATTTAGACCCAGTCACCTTGTATGTATAGTTGAGATTATATTTTCCAATGTGTATTACTTTGCATTTATCAACATCGAATTTCATCTGCCATTTTGTTGCCCAATCACCCAGTTTGTGAGACCCCTTTGTGACTCTTCACAGTCAGCTTTGGACTTAACTATCTTGAGTAATTTTGTATCATCTTCAAACTTTCCCACATCTTTGTTTACACCTTTTTCCAGATCATTTATGAATAAATGTTAGACAGCACTGTTCCCAGTACAGATGATTGGAGGACCCCGCTATTTACCTCTCTCCACTGTGAAAACTGACCATTTATTCCTGCCCTTTGTTTCTTATCTTTTAACCAGTTATTGATCCATGACAGGACCTTCCCTCTTATCCCATGATTGCCTACTTTGCTTAAGAATCTTTGGTGAGGGACCTTGTCAAAAGCTTTCTGAAAGCCCAAGTACACAATAGCCACTGAGTTTCTATGGCATTGTTTGATTCATATAAAATTTTTATTATATTTGACTCTATGCTTTCTTTCATATAGTGCCATGTCCCCACCAGTATGACCTACTCTGTCATTCCTATATATTTTGTACCCTGGTATTGCCATGTCCCATTGAAATGCCAGAGTGGGGCCTTGACAAGTGCAGAAGGTGGGGGCCTGCAAGGATTTTAAAAATTAATACTTACCACTCCAGGCTTGTATTACACTCCCAAGGTTACAGCTTTTCTCTGACCTTGGCTCGGTAAACACTGCCACCACCCAAATTCAAAAAACCCCTTGAATCCAGGAAGGAGCACTTGGGAATTCCTCCCTGTGGGGTACCCTCAAGCCCTTTCACACCCCTCCGGGGAAGAGCTAAGAAAGAAAACAAAGGAAATTAGCTGCTGCCACTAGCTAATTAAACAACATGTGCACAAACCTCTTAGGATACCAACAATTCAATCCTGTGCTTAAAAAAGATACATTTTATTAAAAACAAAAAGGAAGAAAATACATCTGGAACTTAGGCCTTTGCTAGATTTTAAAAGCAATTCCAAAAATTAAGCACCCAAAATAGCTTTCTTGGGGGTTCAGCTTAAAGGTTACAAACAACCAAAATCATCTGGGGTTAGCACAGAGTAGATCCACAAGCCAAAATAAAGAAATAAACTTGATCGTGTCTATCTAAACATTCCCTATCCCAATGAGTCCTTCTAGGTATGGAAGATAATTTTTCATACCTGCTTCAAACCTTACACAGCATTCCTGCTTATAGCATTGCTGCTCTGTGTCCCTGCAGCCCAGGGAGAACAGACAAAGGGAAGTTTTTCCCCAATTTTAAAAAGTTCTAGCCCTCCCATTGGCTCTTTTGGTTAGGTGCCCACTCTTTTTTTTTTTTTTTCTTTTTTGTACCTATGCAGGGAGGCTTTTTAACCCTTTACTGGTAAAGCAAGCAGAGAACAGCTACCAAGAGGGATTTTACAGTTAACTGGCTGGCTGGCTGTCCATAAAAGGGAGCTACCCCCTCTTCATTTATCACACCCATTGATTATCATTCTACCAAGTTTCTGTGATGCCTGTTATATCAGTATCATCATTTAATACCAGGCACTGAAGTTCACCAATCTTAGTATTTAAGATTTCTTGCATCTATATATAAACTCTTATAAAATTTGTCAATATTTAGTTGTCTGCCTTCAAATGATGTAATTGAATGGGACTCTTTCATCTGACTGTACTTTAGTACTGACGTTCCTATCTGTACTTTATCAACTTCTATTCTGTCCCTCTTTATTAGGATATAGAGTATTTCCTTTAATAAATCCTCCCCTACAGCATGAGTCTGTCTGAACCATATGTTCCTCCATACCCGTTGGCTTTCCCCCAGGCCTTAGTTCAAAAACTCCTCTACAGCCTTTTGAATTTTACATGTCAGAAATCTGGTTCCATTTTGGTTTAGGTGGAGCCTTCTTTACCAAAAGGTTCCCCAGCTCCTAATAATCCTAAATCTCTCCTGTGAACACCATCGTCTCATCCACACATTGAGACCCTGCAGTTCTGCCTGTGTAACTGGCCCTGTGTATGGAGTTGGAAGCATTTCAGACAATGGAGATCCTGGACTCCAATCTCTTACATAGCAACCTAAATTTGACCTCCAGGATCTCTTCCCTACCTTTCCCTATGTCAGGGGTAGGAAAAGAGCCTGTGGGCCACATCCAGCCCGCTGCTTCATTTCATCCGGCCTGTGGCAAGTCTCTACGCCACAGCCAGAAGCCCCAAGCCTCGGTGCCGCCCCCCATACACACAGGGCTGGAGCCATGAGCGCCGGCTCACACTGCTGGTTGCTAGGCCGCTAAAAGTCTGGTGGGCTCCATGAAGCTCCCGGAAGTGACCGGCATGTCCCTGTGGCTCCTAGGAGCAGGGGCCATCAGGGAAACTCCATGCACTGCCCCCGCCCCCAGTTCCTGCTCCGCAGCTCCCATTGGCCAGACATGCTCCCAGCTCTGCAGCTCCCATTGGCCAGATATGCTCCCCTCTGCCTAGGGGCCAGACATGCTGGCCGCTTCTGAAAGCGGGGCGGAACCAGGGCAGGCAGGGACCCTGCCTTAGCCCTGCTTCGCCACCGACCGGGAGCCACCTGAGGTAAGTGCCACCAAGCTGGAGCCCACACCCTGAACCCCCTGTCCCAGGTTGGAACCCCCTCCTGCACCCTAACTTCCTCCCAGAGCCAGCAACCCATCTGCATCCCAGCCCCCTGCCCCATCCCTGAGCCCCCTCCCACACCCAAACTCCCTCATGGAGCCCGCACCCCAAACCTCCTCCCACACCCGAATGCCCTGCCACAGCCCTGAGCCTGCTCCCGCACACCAAACCCCTTGGCCCCAGCCCAGAGTCCCCTCCTTCACCCCAAACCCCTCATCCCCAGACCCATCCCAGAGCCCACACCACCAGCTGGAGCCCTCACCCCCTCCCACACCCCAACCCCCTGCCCCCCTCATTTCTGGTCCCACCCCGGAACCTAGGGGAAGCCCCAAGCCTCCACCCCTCCTTACCCCCCCAAGGGGTGGTGTGGGGCCCATGACTGATTTTTTCTGTGGGTCAATTGCCCCCAATAGAAAAAAGGTTCCCCACCCCTGCCCTAAGTCATTGGTACCTATATGCACCATAACCACTGGCTCCTCCCCAGCACTACACATAAGTCTAGATGTCTTGTAAGATCTGCAACCATTGCACTTGGCAAACAATTCTCCACACAGTTCTCCCAGTCATCGCAAACCCAGCTATCTATATTTCTAATGATCAAATCCCCCATTACTATTATCTTTCTCTTCATAACAACATGTTTCAGAGTGGTAGCCGTGTTAGTCTGTATCAGCAAAAACAACGAGGAGTCCTTGTGGCACCTTAGAGACTAACAAATTTATTTGGGCATAAACTTTTGTGGGCTAAAACAGCACATAAAAAGATGGGACTTGCCTTAGCAAGTGGGGGCATGTGCTATGTATATATATTGCTTACTCCATGCATCTGATGAAGTGGGTTTTAGCCCACGAAAGCTTATGCCAATAGAATTGTTAGTCTCTAAGCTGCCACAAGGATTCTTTGTTGTTTTTTCATAACAGGGGTTCAATCCCCACATAGAGGTATCCTCCGTGAGATAGGATACTATGGCATTATCTGGAAGAAGGATCCCAACTATGGGATCATTTCCCTCCGCTCCAGCTTAATGTTCTCCTTCCTTGAGACTTTCATCCTCCTCAACTGGGTGCGGGACTACTCTACTGTGTCCTAGAAAGTCTCCTGTATGTACCTCTCTGTCTCCCTTGGTGCCTCCAGTTTAGCCACTCTGGTCTCAAGAGCTCAGTTTCTGAGGGCCATGAGCTGCTTGCACAGAAAGCACACACACCACCTGCCCACAAAGCAGGTAATCATACATGTTGCATTGAATGCAACAGTCCCTACTGTGCTGCTGGATTTCTGCCTGAATTGTTTTTACTCTTGCAGGGGTTGGTTTGTTCACTCGTTCCTTGAGTGTGGGGGGCAGGAGGTTTGCAGAGGAGGTGGTTATTAGCCTTTAGAGAATGTTTATTAGGTGTATTTGTCTTTCATGCTCCCCCTCTAAACTCCCTCACAAAACTTCCCTCTTTGCTGCTCCTGTTTGCTAGCTCCTCTGGTCACTTACAAACTGTTTCTTTTTCAATCTCTGTTCTCCCCGAATTAACTGCATCTCCTTGCCAAGGGATCCTACATGAGTTAGAGATCAATAGGGTGACCAGACATCTTGATTTTATCGGGACTGTCCCGATATTTACTTCATTGTCCTGCGTCCTGACCGATGTTTGGTCGGGACGCGAATTGTCCAGTTATTTTGCCTCCACTCCGGCGCACAGGCGGAGCCCGAAGGGGGCTCATGCCCCCCGCCCCAACTCCGCCCCTCCTTCCCCCATTGGATCCCTCCCCAAATCCCCACCCTGGCCCCGCCTCTTCCCCACATTCCTCCTCCTCCCCCTCCCTCCCAGGCTTGCGCTGATCAGCTGTATGGCGGCGCAAGCGCAGGAGGGAGGGAGGAGGAGGCAGAGGCTTTGGCCTTGGAGCCGGGGAAGGGGTGGGGGATCCCTAGGTGAGGAGACCCCATCCCACGATGCTGGGGCAGGTCCCGGCCTGAGGGCCACGGCAAGGTCCCGCTTTCTCCAGCAGGGTGTAGCCCAGTGGCGCGAAGGTCACTACGGTTCCGCATTCCCGGGCCCACGGGGAGGGGCTGCCCCATGCTGCGCGCCCGCGGCCAGGCCGGTCTCCGTGCAGGGACCTGGTGGGGGCACTCCCCGTGTCCGTGCCCATCTCCGCGGCATCAGGGTGTCGGTCCTCGGGCTACAGGCAGGGGTTGTTGAGAGGCTCGGGGCACATTTACATCTGTGTGTGGCCGGCGCCAGCCTAGGCACTTCCCGCTTGTTCGTGCTGCAGCGCAGCCGGGAAGCACCCAAGCAGCGATCCCTGCAGGCCTGCGGCAGGGACCTGGGCCCCACTGTAGATGGCTGCGTCCATCTACGGTGCCAGCAGTGCCTTTCCTCCTGAGGGCTGTGGGGGCACAGGGGGTGCCCAGGGTCACTGGGCTGCTCGCCCTCCCTCCCCCACTGCCCTGGCCCTTGGGGGAGGGGAGGCTGATCGTGCAGCCTCGAGGCTGCCCGAGCTCTTCATTCGGGGAGGAGGAGGCTTGCACGCCCTCTCGACTAAGTTACTTAAAATCCCCGCCCTTTACGGTGGAGACGGAGCAGAGGCAAGCTGGTGCCATGGGGGGGGCGGGGGTGTGGAGCTCCGGCGGCTTTTTTATTTTTTTTTGTGCTCTGCCGCCGGCTTTTTTTTTTTTTTAAGTTGGTTTCCCCCCCCCCCCCCCGCCCCCGTCCCGATATTTCACCCTAGAGATCAAAGGATAGCAGGCTGGATCCTCATTAGGAAGCTCTCAGTCTTGCCTAGTAGGGTACTCAACTTAGCACACAGTCCCCCCAAATGACCACACTATAAACTTCAATCAAGCTGGCACATGGCAAGCAAGCAAAACATATAAACTAACCCAGGCAAGGGTGCCATACTGCTTCTCTACCTGGAGATCTCCCTTGCAAAATCCCATTTGCTACTCCACTCACTCTAGCTTACAATGCTATTGATAACACACTCCAATTCTCCACAAGATTTTCAGTTCCATATCCAGCAGACACCAAAAAATAATACATACCCCTGCTTCAGCAAACTCGTACTCTAGAACAAAACCTTAGCAATGACCTCATATGTTTTTATATCAACAAATCAAACACATTTGACTGTCACACAATCCTTGCATTTGGCAAGTTATTCTGCCTTAACACTACAGGGTAAGGGGCCCAAACTTTCTCTCCTCCAATCTCTGGCCTCCACTTCTGCCTATCCTCTGTGTTCTATAGTGTGTCCTCTCCTGCCTCACTCCCTTCCTCCTGCTGCTACTTTCTCTATTCCAAGAACTTCCACTGCCTTCCGTCGGTCAGCCCCCAACCATTTCCTTCCTACTGATGCAAACCCTCCTCAGTTTAGCTCCCAATGTGACCAGCAGGAAATGAGTTAAACCAGCTTCCAGTACACTATTAACTAATCATCATCATTAGCCTTGGGCTAAGTTGCTATTACCCACTGGCAAAAGCTGAATATGCAACTTCATATTAAAAAAATAGAACATTTATTGATTTCCAGTGGTCCCTGTATATAAACTTCTAAAGTCTTTCAAACTCTCAATGAAGCATTTCTTGTCAGACAAAAAACTTCAGTGAAGTAAATTTACACAAAAATTCCAATATGTTTGTTCACTTCGTTCGAACTGAATATATTGATGAACCTGTTTCCATTGGAGCCAAAGAGAGTTTTGCAGGAGAGGTCTGGTAAGAGTGCTTTGCTTTGGAGGTTTTACACTCACTATCCTCTATTTACTCTGACTGTTTCACTGCCATTGTTAAAGAAATGCTGCAACATTTTGTTGTTTTTTTAATTTCCCTTTTTGTTTTTAAAGTCTGCTTAGAAACTCAAACGTTCTTCCCTCTGCTGTTTTTGCCCTTTTCCACGAATAAACATTTATTTCCTCTAAACCACTTGTTTACCACTTGGTTTTCATTAACATCAGTGCGATCACAACAGTTCTAGGAATAGGATTTTAGCTCATTTACCACCCTTCTGCTGGACAGTTATCTAGCTTCTGAGACTAATGCAAAAAAAAAAAGTGTGGTTATGCATAAATCAATGGCAGTTTAGACTTTTTGTCCGTTGACTTCTTTAAATCCCTTGAGCCAAATTTCCAAGCTGGCCAACAAAATGTTGGCTATATTTTCAAATCATTTATATAGCACCATAAATGTACACAGTAAGCTATGATCCTTGTTGAGGAAAACTTACAACCAAAGAGACTGATTCTACATTGTGCTGAATGCTTTGAAATCCCATTGAACACAACGGATCAGGCCCCCTTTGATGGTTTTATCTATATGCGCAAATGTCAATTTTGCTTATGTATATGTCATACACTTGCAAAGTGTTCATTGCATTCTACTTTAACTGCTAGTCCACATAGAAGATAGCTTATGACTACTGTCTGCTAATGGTGCTACTTTAGCTCAAGTGGTAGAGATCTGTGCCTCAGGGTTAAAGGTCGTGGGTTCACATGATGAATAGTAGGGAGTTGTTACAGATACATATGCAGATGTGATTGGCCACTAAATCTGAGCTTTTTTTTTTTTTTTTTTGAACTTTGGTCCTCCATTTCTGCCTTGCTGGATTCAAGTCTCTGAGCTCTTGCAAAGACAGAATGTGGAAAAGCCTCCAGTAAGGGCCCACTCCTGCTTCCATTGAAATCAGTGGGAGTTTTGCTATTCCATGGAAGCAAAGTAGGTCCTAACCTCTTGTGTTCCCTAAGCCTACCTCTGACATCAGACAAGCTTATTTTCCCTACACTCTAAAACTGATGAGGAACTTCTGCTTAATAAATCCCAGTCTACCAAATGGCTTAATTGAGAAAGTGCACCAGCACAAAACAGTATCCCAGGAATAAAAGTTAGCGTTTACAGAGTTTCAATGTTATCACCACTAAAAAACATTTTCAGAGATGGTCCTGATAATGAGCAGCACCACAAAGACAAGAGAGTACCCACGGTGATTCAGAGACCAAACAATAGGAGAAGATCTAGATCTAAAACTTGACCTTAAAAATAATAATAATAAAAAAAAGAAGGTTAAGACAGGCATATATCTAAGCAGCTGATGGTCTGGTGTGATATCCCAAGTGAACGGACTGGCTTCTTGCTTCTGTGCACTGATCATCTGTTCCCTGGGAGAGTTACAGTACCTTGAATCAAAGATAGAGATACAAAGATATAGATGCCAGTTTCTAGATCTTTCTTGCACTGTCATGAGACCTTTCCTATTAATGACACACAAAACATTTCTCTCCCTGCACCCAACACACAGGGAATTACAAAACCTCAGCCTTCCCTTGCTACTAGAGCTAAGCATGCCTCCCTGAATAGAGCAGCAGCCGAGGGTCACAGATTACCACGGGTTGGCAGGCTTTCTGTACTCTTTCTATACCAGAGTGGGGAGGGAAAGCTAGATTTTAAAGTGTTAAGAAGCAAAGAAGGTAAACAAAAAATAGCCTCAGAGGATTCATTTAGCTATACTCAGTATATAAAAGGGTGGTTCAGAAGTACCCTAGTCATGAGATCAAACAACAAACAATGAGATGCATTTTGTGAACTAATCCCCAACATGGAGAAATCAGAACTTATCTGAAAGGGATTTCTTGGTCAGAGCTGACAGTTTGTCCTTGAACAACATTATACATACTCAGAGGCTCAACCTACTCCTACACTATATGGGCAGTTTTGCCATGGATATCATTCAGAGTTGGATCAGGCCTTTGTTGCTTTCTTGAGAGGTAGGGGGGTTGTATTTAACTGAGATAATGTTACTTAATTTACGGGGGGAAACAGACTACTTAATGTCCAAAAAAATTATACAATTTTTAGAACATAAGTGAGATCTGCAGGAAAGGAAGAGCCAAATCCTTACAGGCAGATTCCCATAAATTAACCTAAGACAGTACATGTATTAATGAAAAAAACAGATGTAAATTGCTGTCTCATTACTTCACAGAGAATACGAGCACTTCCACCCCCTTAGGTCATCCATTTGAATCCAGCCTCCTTTGGTAGAGATTGAAAGTAGTTCCCATCTAATGGATGTTTGTAGTACCTTCATGAGAAAAGTTAGGCGAGTCACAATTCTAGTTCTCATTACAAACTCTCAGCCATGCTTTGCACTACATTGCAAGTTACATTGGGGCAGGGACTGTCTCTTTACTACGTGTTTGTTCCCAGCTCAATGGGGCCCTGATCTTAGTTGGGTCCTCTAGCAAACATTCCAGTAGCAGGAGTCAAAATTGTGTTACCCACATGTTTTGCAACACACTTCTACATGCAAATTTCTGTTAAATGGAAGAGGAGTTAAAAACAAGAAATAATCACAAGGCAGAGCAAAAAGACAAACCCACATGATTCAATCTTTTATTAAAATCCCTGGGATTGGCAGTAGTGATGAATATATTGCTTGTGGGGAGAATTGTATGAGGATGATAACGATGGATTCCTATAGAAGACACAGTATTAATGCAATGAAGAATAATGATACAACTGAGTTATTCCAACAGGATCCTGGACTCAGGCTTTCTGCATGCCCAGGGCAACCACCCTGTAACCTTAAACGAAGAGAGTGGTGGGCAAAGGAGGTACAGATCTCTCAGGAGACTAGAGGCTCACTCTGGCTATACCTCTCCACATACCCAGGCTCCTCTCCTGTGACTAAAACTATTTCCTGAATGGGAAAGTAATACATTAGGAAAGGAAGGCATTTTTAAGATATCATAATGGCTTTTAGCAGCCAGAAATGAGGAGACACCACCATGTGACCAGCCAGCTTTCCACAGACTGCCGTGGGCCACAAATCCCTGATTGAGAACTCTTGATGTATAGGAAGGTCAGCAGCCTAATCTGCTGTAGGCCACACTTCAGACACAGAAGCAAAACTGGATCCAATGGATTAACAAAGCAAACACTCTTCCAAAATGTTTTGCAGGAATTTTTGATGAATGAATCTTTGTTGCATAAACAAAGATTCCTTTACTATAGGAAGTTTCAAGTCACTGCCCCATTATATACTGTACTCTTGATACTCTATGGGAGCAATTAAGTCCCACAGATAATCTCAAATACTTGACAACCACACAGACTTTTAAAAATGAGCTGCACTACTGGAAGCAGAGAAAGATACTTTTTTAAGCTCTTTTACCGCACAGTATCAGCGGTTGGGTTTTTCTTCATATTGGCATCACAGCTATGATGTATGACTCGACTAAGACTTTGATTTAACTACATCCAAAAAATGTAGAGCAGTTGCACATAATTGGGACCAGCAGTGTGTGTCACAGATGAAAGAAAAACAGATACAAATATTATTCCACGGCATTATCAGACAATTTACTAGAAGCATATTTTTAAACATTACTCCCCAGATGACTTTGACAAACCCTTCAGATCTGATAGTTGTATTTTGAGGCTGGAAGGGGAAGTCCAATTCTGACACTTCCACCTGTAATTGCATAGCATAGCTATCACACTGATTGTCCATAAAGGGTTTAGTAACCACTCATTATATATTGCATATGCAGTTGATAATTAGCAATATTTCTTATCAGTTGACATAGCCTTCAGATACAGCTGGTCATTCATTCACAATACTTCATTTTATTTGGATAGTGTCTCATTTAAAACTATGATTCAAAATGGAGAAAATATCATTTCATTTTAATTTAAGGGAAGCCTCCCTTAACAATGAGTTTTTAGTTCTGCAAACAGCTCATTTGCAACATTTGTTTTAGTAGCTCTTTTTCACACAGTAATCCTTCTCTTGTCTCATCTCTAATTGCCCCTCTGCCCTTCAATATTATTCCTAATACTTTGAAAGAGGGCAAAATTGACTTAAACTAGTGATGAGCTCTCAGACAACTTTTTTTTCATATGATTTAATACAGACATTCATTGACTTTGTTTCAGGATTCTTTTGGTGTCAACAATGGATTATGAAAGTATCTTGCATCTTTCCTGAGGTTACAAGATTCTGCAGGAAAATGAACAAAGGCTGCTGATTTTTCTCTTCCTTTTTCTTTAAATATTTATCATTTACTGAAGCCTGTGTATAAGGGCATTATACAGATGGCTGTTACATCACATAGAATTTCTGTTTTAAAATCATGGGATTTAATCCTACATTCCTTACTCACTCGAAATGCCCACTAAAGACAAGGTAGGGTGACCACAGGGCAAGCGTGAAAAATCGGGACAGGGGGTGGGGGGTAATAGGTGCCTAAAGCCCCCAAAATCGGGACATTTGATCACACTAGGATAAGAAGAGATTTGTGTGAGCAAAGAAAACAGGATATGGCTGAAAGCAAGAACATAAGAAAGAGTCTATTTCATAGCATTATATATAGCTAAGGGTTCCACATTTTGTGAAAGCCTTTTTGTTTCTCAGTTTAAGTCAATTCTCACTCTAAGTTGGCAGTTTACTGAGCAACTTCTGAAGTCCATTTATGAGTTGCTATTTTAAAAAAAAAATTTAAATTTTCCACTGGGAGACAAAACATCCAATTTAATAGATCATCAGCACAGTTTACTTACTTTAATAACCCAGAGGTTTATTCTCCTTCTCAGTGCACAAACATACTTAAAAGGATACCATCAGGTCAGTTGAGACCCCAAAATTATGTTTCAGAAAACCACGCACCTACAAAGTTTATCAAAATAAATGTTTCCATAAATTTTATATTATTGTAAGGGAAATTATTTATCTTTATAGAAGTTGTCCAATGGGATTAAAACCCAATCATTGCAGCACCCTGCTAACATATGCAAACCAGCAAGAGAAACAACCTACACCCAAAAAGAAGAACAGGAGTACTTGTGGCACCTTAGAGACTAACAAATTTATTAG